>NW_022436997.1:181023-284035 GCF_009761245.1 Sapajus apella
TCAGGAATTCAAGACCAGCCTGGCCAACATGGTGAAACCCTGTCTCTCCTGAAAATACAAAAAAAAAAAAAAAAAAAATTAGCTGGGTACAGTGGCTCATGCCTGTAATCCCAGCTACTCAGGAGGCTGAGGCAGGAGAATCACTTGAACCTGGGAGGTAGAGGTTGCAGTGAGCTGAGGTTGCACCACTGGGCGTTGCAGCCTGGGCGACAGAGCGAAACTCCATCTCAACAACAACAAAAGCTGTTTTGCTTAGGGTAATCGTTTACTACAACAGAGGATATGGATGAAAAATCAGCAAACAAAAAGGCACATGGGATGAAGTCCAGGAGAAACTAGGTCCAAGCTTTCATTTGTCCTCTCTCAGCGGAGTTGCACAGACAGCACTGAATTATCCCAGCAATGATATGGCAATGTTTGTATACTGCAGCCAACCAGGGAAGCTCACCTGAGCCTTGATGTCCATGGTTTTTATGGGGGTGGGGGTCAGTCACAGGCATCAACATCTGAATGACTGACCTTAGCTACTTGGTCTCTAGTCTCCTAGAGGTCAAACTGATAAAGCATGGCTCAGGGACTCAGGCATACAAAAACACTTCCACCAGGATATTCTAAGGGGTCAGAATTGTCTTCCAGGACCTGATCAAGGGACAGTCCTTTGTTTGGCATGTGCAGGGTTTGAACAATCTGAGCCTGTTGAGTTAACCTGTTTCTGCACATTGAGCAATACCACAAAGTCTAGAAAGAAATTTTGTGAATTAACTGCTTGACATATCACTATAAATTTTTTTTCTAATTTATTGCATTTCTTCTTGAGTGCATCTTCATATTTTGTAATATTTTCTATAAGGAGAACAAAAGATCATTTTTCTAGAAAATTTGATTAGAACTTATTGATGATAATTGGATGCCAAAAGCATGCAGTTTCACAGACCTGCTGTTTGTGGTACTGTTACCAGCAGAGGGTGTCCAGGTTCATGGCATCTTAAACAAAGAATTGGACAGAATGCACAAAGCAAGAAAAGAATGAAGCAACAAAAGCAGAGATTTATTGAAAATGAAAGTATGTGCAGCAGGGTGAGAGTGGTGGGCCAAGGTATAGGGTCTCTAGAACCCTGTTATAGAATTTTCTGGGGTTTAACTACCCTCTAGAGGTTTTCATTGGTTACTTGGTATACACCCTATGTAAATGAAAAAGATGAAGTAAAGTTACAAAGTTATTTACTTGGTGTATGTCCTGTGTAAATGGAGAGACTATTTCCTGTCATAGCTGAAGTGTTTCCATTTGATTTAGGTCTAGGAAGTCAGCAGGAATAGGCTTTAAGTTCCCTGCCTCCACACCCTGTTGTGCCTCAGAACCACTACAGGTTTGTGCCTGAAAAACAGGCATTCTGATAACTTGTTTTTCACAATTCCTATTAAAATAACAGTGCATTTGTTTATAATTGTATATGCAGCATTATCTACAATTCCCTGTATTTGTATACACATAACCAAGTAAACATATTACTAGAGTTTTCCTGGGGCCTTTGAAGAGGCCGTAGAGCTTGGACTTATTCAACTTAACAGTAAAGGCTTCTCTGAGTTCAATAATTTTTTTCTTTTTTCGAGATGGAGTCTTGCTCAGTCACCCGGGCTGGAGTGCAGTAGCTCAGTCTCAGCTGACTGCAACCTCCACCTCCAGGTTCAAGCAATTCTGCCTCAGCCTACCAAGTAGCTGGAACATCAGGCACGCACCATCAGGCCCGGCTAATTTTCGTATTTTTAGTAGAGATGGGGTTTCACCATGTTGGCCATTCTAGTCTTGAACTCCTGACCTTGTAATCTGCCCACCTTGGCCTCCCAAAGTGCTGGGATTACAGGTGTAAGACACTGCACCCAGCCTGCAAGAATTATTTACTAATACTCTACCCTATATGGTGCTGAATTTTTATGGAGCATCTGAGAAAGAACTGTACTGATCCCTGCTTATAAGTGTACATAGTCCTGTTAGGGAGAAACGAAATATAAAATTGCACAACTGAAGTACATAGATAAGACCTCAAAATGGATTTCCAGACCCTAGGGGAAACTAAGAGGTCTGGAAAACTTTCCCCTTGAGATCCCTTGCCCCATTTCCCCCTTCCAATCATTTAGGATTTGAAGGCAAATTAGAGGATAACTGAACTTGACAAATCAGGAGTTTTTCTGATTACTAAATTTTGTAAAACTGAAATTCAGATTTGAGTTTTACAAAACTACTTCTTCAGCACATGATACTTTTTATGTGATTCTTTATGTGATACTAGGCCAGGCATGGTGGCTCACACCTGTAATCCCAGTACTTTGGGAGGCCGAGGTGGGTGGATCACCTGAGATCACAAGTTCAAGACCAGCCTTACCAACATGGAGAAACCCTGTCTCTACTAAAAAAATACAAAATTAGACTGGCATGGTGGTGTATGCCTATAATCCCAGCTACTCAGGAGGAGGCAGGAGAATCACTTGAACCCAGGAGGCGGAGGTTGCTATGAGCTGAGATTGCACCATTGCACTCCAGCCTGAGCAACAAGAGCACAACTCTGTCTCAAAAATAAAACTTTATACTAAGCAAGATTGAAATTTATAAAATTCAGTGTATATTATTTTTTAATGTGTAAATGAAACTGGATACTAAAGGCTAGTATTACGATAAAGCTAAGAACCACTGATATGTGAACTAATGAATAAACTAAGTGTGGCATATTTTCAGCACTTTCTGTAACTTGCAGCAATAGAGTTATTAGAAGAAACATGAAGGAGATAGATGGATCTGAAACCAACATTTGTAACAAAAGGCCTCACTGTGTTCCCCAGCACAAATGTGCTGCTGATTAGCAGCTAAAATGTGAGCATCCCTCCTCAAATTCACTTTTCTCTCCACACTGAAGGTTCTGCTATTAATGCATAACACTGTAGCTTATACATGCTTTTACTTACATTCTCTTATTTAATCATGCATTATCAGAGAATGATTTACCAAAATTATGGAGACAAAGAGCTAAAAATGTAAAGTGGCTATTCTCAATCTTAGCTACATATTAGAACAACCTGAGGAGTTTTAAAATCCTGTGATAACCACAGTGCCCCCCGACCAATCCGAATTCTGGGGCATAAATCCAGGTGGAGTGCTAGCGACATGTAGAACTGCTTTCCGCTTTCATATATATTTGGGCTTAGGCCTCGGTGAGGGTTGGGATGGGCCTGTGGCCTCTGAAGAGCCTTTACATTACAGCCCAGGAACAGCTGGTCCACAGCAGGAGAGATGCAGAGCCTGAGGCAGATGGCCAGGTGGATGGGGAGGAGGGAGTGCTTTGAAGAGCTTGGTGGTGAACCGAGGCTTAATGAAGCAGAAACTACTGCTGTCCAGCTGCCCCAAATTATCCGAATTTAGAAAGGAACACAAAGTTAACAGTGAGTGCATTTTATTTTAGATCAGGCAAATCCAACACCATGGATAGAAGGAGGGACAGTAAAGATCCCATTCAGAGCCTTCCTCCTCCAAGAATTCAGGAGCTTTCTCATTTTTCTCTGTAAAGGATCATAATTCAGCTCTTTAACTTTTATAAACCATTTTTAAAACCCAAATTCCTGGGTGTATTTATATCTATTTCTGTAGTTTCTATTCTGTTCTGTTATTAATCTGTCCAAGTGTCAGTACCATGCTGTTTTAATTATGGAGGCTTTATACTGTGTTTTAATAACTGGTCAAGCTATGTCCCTTACTGTGCTGCTTTTTTCAGAGTTGAAAAAGATTTAATAAAATCACAAATTTGATTTGATTTAGTTAATCCTTCATGTAAACAATATACAAATTCTTTTCCTCCTTGCCGCTGGTTCCCATTCTTTTTTAATCATCTTTGGGGAAATTTTTTCTTTCATATAAGATCTTATGAGTAGATGGAGAAGAGTGGCCCAGGTGAAAGGAAGTGGGGTTCTGGAGCCTGTCTCCTCAAGCACTGCCATAGAAACCTGTGGTTATGAAGAAAGGTCTGAAAGTCATTGATGCACATACTTATTTTGTTGCATGCTAATTTGCTTCAAATGGCATGAACTGCATTTAATATTGCCTTATGAACTGCAATTAGTATTTTCATGTTGACAACTCATTAAATTTTTTCCTCACTGTGTAAACATTCTTGACACTTACGTGTTGTTGTTGAGACAGAGTCTCGCTCTTTCACTCAGGTTGGAGTGCAGTGGTGCAATCATGGCTTATTGCAGCCTCAACTTCCCGGTTGCCCAGGCTGGTCTTGAACTCCTAAGCTCAAGTAATCCTCCTGCCGTGGCCTCCCAAAGTCCTGGGATTACAGGCGTGAGCCACTGCACTTGGCCTCTGTTGACTCTTTTTTTTTTTTTTTTTCTTTTTTTTTTTAAGACATGCTCTCCTTCAGTCACCCGGAGTGGAGTGCTGTGGAATGATCAAGGGTCACTGCAACCTCCACCTTCCAGGCTGAAGTGATCCTCCCACCTCAGCCCCCCACGTAGCTGGGACCACAGGTGCCGTGCCACCACATCAGGCTAATTTTTATATTTTTTTAGTAGAGAAGGAGTTTTGCCATATTGGCCAGGCTGGTCTCGAACTCCTGGCCTTAAGTGATCTGCCTCCCAAAGTGCTGGGATTATAGGCGTGAGCCATCACACCCAGCCACTTCTGTTGAGTCTTAATAGTAATTCTTTGCTGATGTTTCTCTAATTTCTTGCTTTCTGTCTTTCTGACACAGACACCTACCCCTCAGGGAACAGAAGCAGACCTTACTCCATACTCCCAACGTGCCTAGTGTTAGGCATGGCATGATTTTAAAAAGAGCAAGATCCCTTTAAGACTTTCCCCATATACTTTACTAATGCCCCGCACGTCATTTACAAGAGAAAAGTCCTTTCATGACATAGTAAGAAACTGGCAAACGATAGTGTGAAAAAGCTACACACGAAGCATATATGAATCCTTTCTACTATGGACAGCTACTAACCAAAAATATGAGGAAACAACAGAGGCCATTGAAGGGGTGAAAGTCAGGGGAAGGTAAGGCTAGGTATATGGGAAACTGGGGAGTTCACAATTTTATAGTGGTCTCATTATCAGTGTCTTTCTACCTGTGTGTGTACAGGGAGAACTGTGGGCCTAAGTGAGCTGGGGCTAGAAAGATGTAGTGTAGCCTCTGATCATGGAATTTTCATTTTTTAAATGGGTAAACTAGCCTGTTCTGCCATCTTTTTTTTTTTTTTTTAGATGGAGTTCTATCTTATTGCCCAGGCTGGAGTGCAGTGGTGTAATCTTGGCTTACTGCAGCCTCTACCTCCTAGGTTCAAGCAATTCTGCCTCAGCCTCCCAGGTAGCTGGGATTACAGGTGTACACCAGCATGCCCGGCTGATTTTTTGTTTTTTAAGTAGAGATGGGGTTTCACCATGTTTGTCAGGCTGGTGTCGAACCTGTGACCTCAAGTCATCCACCTGCCTCAGCCTCCCAAAGTGCTGGGATTACAGATGTGAGCCACTGTGCCCTGTAATCTGTAATAAACCAGCCATCATTTTATTGTACCTCTATTGTATGTAAGGTACTGTAGGATAATATAAAGATTTTGAAAAGATGTTTCACTCAGTTTTTATGGTCTCATGTGGAAATAGACAATAACTGCATCAAGATAGAAGTGAATGAGAAGCTCACTATTGAAAGTGAGTTTCAGGTGCTACTGGAATTTGCAGGTAGCAGAGAAGGAATAACTAGTTATATTTTAGTAAACTAAAGATGCATATTACAATGTCGAAAGTAAGCACTAAAAATAATGTATAACTAAAAAGCTAATAAACTATTTTTACTTACTTTAAATATGAAAGGACTAAGCCATTCAACTAAGATATTGTCACACTGGAAAAAATATGCTGCTTTTTAAAGACTAAGAACAGAAAAACAGTTGAAAGTAAAATACCATAGTAGGCTTTGAGACAAAAAGCATTATTACAAAGTAAGGCACATTTCAAAAATGATATAAGGAAAATATAACAATCATAAATTTATATGTACCTAATAACATGACATCAAGCTAGAAATAAAGCAGAAGTTCCACTTTTGGTTAGTTACAGAATGTTGCTGAAGACCATTACTCCTGCCATAATAATGAGAAAATACTGGGTAAATTAACAGATCATATTTGGCTTGAAAGTCATTGGAGAACTGTTGACACAGACGTGTAAAAAGGAAAAGAATACTCTTAGTTGAAGAGAATAATGACTGCTGTCATTTTTGAATGGAAATAGCCTGTTATAGGGGCGAAAAATTTTTTAATAACAGCTACACAAGGAGTATCATGGCATATTGGGGTCTGGATGAGTCGCAAATACAGAATTACTTTTCCCCACACATCAGTTTCTTTTCAGTGGAACTTTTCTGACTAAGCAATGACATAGGAGACTAGGGGCTGGGCTGTGAAACCAAGCAAAGTCTTGTAGCCTCATGGTGATCAAATCACAAAACCTGACCGGAGAACGGAGCCTAATCTCTTTCAGACTTTGAAGCTAGAGGTAACTCAAAACCAACTGAAGTAGCAACCCGGAACCCTTGCAGGTAAATCTGTAATAAATCAAATAACTCAGACCCTCATTCTTGCTGCAGGACAGAGGAAAGGGCAAGTTCTTTCTGAGAAAATTATTTAGGCTCTATTGATATTTTGTACACAAATGTCTGATATATAATAAAAAAGATTATGGAAGAAGCAGAAAAATGTGACCCTTTAATGACAAAGTCAACAGAAGCAGATCACAGATAGCAGAGACTAGTATTTTAGTAAGCAAAAACTTTATAGACCAGGTGCGGTGGCTCGTGCCTGTAATCCCAGCACTTTGGGAGGCTGAGGCGGGCGGATCACGAGATCAGGAGATTGAGACCATCCTGGCCAACATGGTGAAACCCCATCTCTACTAAAAATACAAAAATCAGCTGGGCATGGTGATGTGTGCCTGTAATCCCAGCTACTTAGGAGGTTGAGGCAGGAGAATAGCTTGAACCAGGGAGTCGGAGGTTACAGTGAGCCAAGATCGTGCCGCTGCACTCCAGCCTGGGCAACAGAGTGAGACTCCGTCTCAAAACAAACAACCTTTAAAAACATATAAATGTGTTTAAAGAATTTAGAAGAAAGGATGAATAAAATATATGAAACAATGAATTTCAGCAAAATACTGGAAACTCTAAAAACAAAATGGAAATTTTAGAACTAAAATATATAATTGAAATAATTCATTGGATGAGATAAACAGAAAACGATATAGCAGAAAAAGGGTTAGTGAACTCAGAGATCAACTGAAATTACAAAACTGAAGCAAAAAGAGGAAAAAGATTTTCATACTGAATTGTCATCCAAAAAATGAGAAAATACATAAAATTTGGACAACAGTTGTAAAAATTAATCTACATTTATGTGATCTTATAACCAACAACTGCAGAATATACATTATTTTCAAAAATTAGCTGGACGTGGTGGTGCATGCCTATAGTCCCTGATACTCAGGAGGCTGAGGCAGGAGAATCATTTGAACCCAGGAGGTGGAGGTTGCAGTGAGCCGAGATCTTGCCACCACACTCCAGCCTGTGAACAGAGCAAGATTGTGTCTCAAGAAAAAAAGAGTAGATATGGATGGCAAATAATCACATAAAAAGGTGCTAAACACCATTAGTCTTTAAGCAAGTGTAAGTTAAAACTGCAATAAGATATCATCGCATGAGTTAAAACTACAATAAGATATCACCGCATATGCCTGTTAGAATAACCAGAAAATAATATAATGCTAGTATTGGCAGCTAAAATTCTCATACACTGTTGGGGAATAAAAAATGGTACAGCCACTTTGGAAAACATTTTGGGACTTTCTTTATAATGTTTAACATACATTTACAGTATAACCCAGCAATTCCACTAAAACCTGTATGTGAATTTGTATAGCATTTTAAATTCATAATTGCCCTGAATTGGAAAATCAAAATATTTTCAACTGTGAGTGATTAAGAAAATTGGGTTCATCTATACAACAGAATACTTAGCAATAAAAAGAAAATGTTGATGTATACAATAACATGGATGAATGTCAAAGGAAATTAATTTTCAATTTTCAAATGAATTGTTAAACTAGACTTAAAAGACTACATAATATAACATTTATATGACATACCATAAAAACTATAGGGACAAAAAGCAGATCAGTGATTTCCATGGAATGGAGGTGGCAGAAGGCATTGACTACACTAAGGGTCACATGGAATTTGCAGGGTAATAGAACTGTTCTTTAATTTTTGTGACAATTACACAACTCTATTTTTTTGAAAATGCATAAAATTGTATATTTCAGGAATTTTACTATATGTAAATTATATATCAATAAACGTGTCTAATCTAAAAAAGTATATCAACAAAATAAAGGAGAAAAATAGATTTAGAAAAATGCATTTGAAAAAACTTGTTAAAAATCATAAAAAATATAAAAATAAAAATCATATCAACACCCATTTGTGATCAATGCTCTTGGCAAACTAGGAATGGAAGGGATTTTCCTCAACTTGATAAAGCATATCTATGAAAACTTTACAGGTAGTATCATTATTAATGGTGAGATATGGAGCACTTTTCCTTTAAAATGTTAATGACAGAGCAAGAATGGCCATTTTCTCCATTTCTATTCAGTATTGTTATGGAGGACCTAGCAAATGTAAAAAGACAAGACAAAAAGATCAAATAGATTTACAAAAGGAAAAGAACCATATGCACAGACAAAATGATTATGTATGGAAAAAACCCAAAGGAATCTATGAAAAAAATGTCTAGAACTGATAAGTGACTCACGCTATGGTATACGAGGTTGTATTAGGGTTCTCTAGAGGGACAGAACTAATAGGACATATATACGTATATATATATGTGTGTGTGTGTGTGTGTGTGTGTGTGTGTGTGTGTGTGTGTGTACAATTATAGATATGGGAGTTTATTAACTTACACGATCACAAGCTCCCACAATAGGCTGTTGGCAAGCTTGAGGAGCAAAAAGAACCAGTCCAAGTCTCAAAACTGTAGAACTTGGAATCCAATGTTTGAGGGCAGGAAGCGTCCAGCATGGGAGAAAGATATAGGCTAGGGGGCTAGGCCAGTCTACACTTTTCACATTTTTCTGCCTGCTTTATATTTGCCGGTAGCTGATTAGATGCTGCCCACCTAATTAAGGGTGGGTCTGTCTTTCCCAGCCCACTGACTCAAATATTAATCTCCTTTAGCAACACACCCTCACAGACCACCCCCCCCCAGGATCAATACTTTGTATCCTTCAATCCAATCAAGTTGACACCCAGTATTAACCATCACAAGTTCACTCCTTGTCAACTTGAACCCATACACATCTCTTCAGGTAATACATAATCTTCAAATAAAGACAATAATAAGGTCGTAATTATGCCTAACACAGCTGTTCTTCGTACAACCAGAAATTCAATCCCCAACACAAATACTATTATGTAAACTTAACAACACTTAAATGCTGATACAAAGTTAATAAATCTTATGTCACATAAGGAAATAAGGTGAAAATATTTTCTTAGCACAAGTGTATACATGCACAAACATGTTTTTAACAAAAGAAGGAGGAAACACTCATGACAATTGCAGTCCCCAGTTCTGAAGCTGGTTACATGGTCGTAGCTCATATTGATGACTACCTTCCCTATTACCCATTCTGTATTCCCTTTGCCTTTGGCTAGCACCTCAGCAGATTGTTTTTGTTTGTTTGTTTCCTGGTGGAGCGACCCAAACCGTCATTCCTGAGGGGTCTGGGCTGTTTGTAGTCCTGCCTGGATTGGGCTGTTGTAGTTTCCCATTGACCTTAATCACAGGGCAATACTAAGAGACAACTTAATGAATCTCCTGTATTCTATGCATACTATTCCTTACCTCCATTGTGGAGCAGTAGTCTGATTTCATCTTGATAGTCCGGGTCAATTATCCTAGCCAAACTAACTACCTTTTAGCCTGTTGACTTAAAGATAGGAGGAGCCCAAAGTGTCCAAGTGGCAATCTTGACTTCCAGTTTAATGGGATTGTTGTCGTGTTTCCTGGTGGCAACGTGCCTGCCTCTGGAATTAAGACCTCTAGGACAGAGGAACAATGTTATGGGAACAGGAAACAAAAATCTTTGTTAGTGGATCACTATGGGTGATGGTGAGTCATGCCACTTCCGCTTCCACCGTGTGATTCCTGGACCCTTGAATCCTGGCTATGGGAGAAACAGTACCATATATTGGACGCTGATTCAGAGCATACACAGCCTTCTGGAGAACTTTGCCCAGCTCTGCAAAGTAGTTGGCATTATAATTGTGACTTCAAAAGGCCATTCCACCATTCTGTCAATCCAGCTGCTTCAGGATGATGGAGAACAGGGTAAGACCAGTGAATTCCATGAGCATGAGCCCATTGCCGCACTTCTTTAGCTATAAAGTGAGTGCCTTGGTTGGAGGCAATGCTGTGTGGAATACCATAACGGTGGGTAAGGCATTCAGAGTCCAGTATAATCAACCTGCCACCAGGTAGCTGGCTGATCAGCCTGAGGAATGTTGCCATATCGAGCGCTCAATGTTGGTCTCTGCTTCTGGCAACTTGGTCACTCAGCAGTGGCCATAGCCAAGTCAGCCTTCGTAAGTGGAAATCCATGTGGCTGAGCCCATGCATAACCTCCATCCCTGCCACCGTGGCCACTTTGTTCCTGGGCCCATTGGGCAATAACAGGGGTGGCTAAGGAAAGAGGCTGAGTCGTGTCCACAGAATGGGTCATCCTATCTACTTGATTATTAAAATTCTCCTCTGCTGAGGTCATCTGTTGGTGAGCTCTCACATGAGATACAAATATCTTCACAGTTTTTTTTACCACTCATAGATTTCTATCCACATACCTCTTCCCCAAATTTCTTTGTCACCAATTTTCCAATCTTATGTCTTCCAAGTCCCTGACCAGCCAAACCATTGGCCACAGCCCATGGATCAGTATGTAATCGCACATCTGGCCATTTTTCGTTCCATGCAAAGTGCACAACAAGGTGCACTGCTCAAAGTTCTGCCTGCTGGGAAGATTTCCCTTCACCGCTGTCCTTCAGGGATGTTCTAGAAAGGGGCTATAGTGCTGCATCTGTCCACTTTTGGGTGGTGCCTGCATATCATGCAGAATCATCTGTGAACAAGGCCCTAGCCTTCTCTTCCTGTCGATTGATCATAGGGAACTCCCCATGAGGCCATTAGTGCAGACTGAGGAAGAGAAGGCAGGGTGGCAGGAGTGGAAACCATGGGCATTTGAGCCACTTCCTCATATAACTTCCTTGTGCCTTCAGGACTTACTTGAGCCCTATCACATATATACCACTACCATTTGATGATGGAATGCTGCTGTGCACAACACACTTTATGGCTGTATTGGTCAGAGAACACCCAGTTCATGATAGGCAGTTCAGGTGACTTGATGACCATAGTCAAATGTTAAGTTTTCACCAAAGCCCAGTAACAGGCCAAGGGCTGTCTCACTAAAGGAGAGTAGTTATCTGGAGAAGATGGCAGGGCCTTGCTCCAAAATCCTAGAGGCCCTCTGCTGTGATTCACCTATGGGGGTCTGCCAAAGGCTCCAAACAGCATCCTTCTCTGCCACTGACACCTCAAGCACCATTGGATCTTGGTGGGTCATATGGTCTATGGCAGAGCATCTTGCACAGCTGCCTGGGCCTGTTACAGAGCCTTCTTCTGACCTGGAACCCACTCAAAACTGGCAGTCTTTCATGTCACTCAATAAATGGGCCAGAATAACACACCCAAATGAGGAATATGTTGCCTCCAAAATCCAAATAGGTCCACTAAGGTGTTGTGCCTCTTTCTTGGTTGTAGGAGGAGCCAAATGCAGCAACTTATCCTTCACCTTAAAATATCTCAACAAGCCCCACACCAGTAGACCCCTAGAAATTTTACTGAGATAGAAAGTCCCTTAATTTTAGTCGGATTCATTTCCCATCCTCTGGCATGCAAAGGTCTCCCCAGTAAGTCCAGTGTGTTTGCTACTTCTTGGTCACTGGATCCAGTCAGCATGATGTCATCAATGTAATGGATCAATGTGATATCTTGTGGAAGCAAAAAGCAATCAAAGTTCTCTGAATAAGATTATGACACAAACTTGGAGAGTTGATGTACCCCTGAGGTAGCACAGTAAAGGTATACTGCTGGCCTTGCCAGCTGAAGGCAAATTGTTTCTGGTAGGCCTTATGGACAGGAATGGAGAAAAAAGCATTTGGCCAGGAAGTGGCTGCATACCAGGTACCAGGAGATGTGTTAATTTGCTCAAGCAATAAACTACATCTGGTATAGTAGCTGCAATTGGAGTCACCATTTGGTTAAGCTTGCAATAATCCACTATCATTCTCCAAGATCCGTCTGTCTTCTGTACAGGCCAAATGGGAGAGTTGAGTGGGGATGTGGTGTGAATCATCACCCCTGTCCTTCAAGTCCTTGATGGTGGCACTAATCTCCACAGTCTCTCCAGGGATACAATATTGTTTTTGATTTACCATTTTCCTTGGTAGAGGCAGCTCTAATGTCTTCCATTTGGCCTTTCCCACCATAGTAGCCCTCACCTTACCAGTCAGGTAGCCAGTGTGAGGGTTCTGCCAACTGCTATGTATGTTTATGCCAATTTTGCATTCTGACACTGGGGAAGTGACCACAGGATATGTCTGGGTACCCACTGGACCCACTGTAAGTCAGACCTGAGCTAAAACTGCATTAATTGCCTGATCTCTATAAGCCCCTACTTTTAACGGAGGTCATTTGGGTCTTTTGGAATCAATGTCAGCTCAGAGCCAGTGTCCAGTAGTCCCAGAAATGCCTGATCATTTCCTTTCCCCCCTGCACAGCTACCCAGGTGAAAGGCCAGAGGTCTTGGGGAAGGATAGGAGAAAGGTTCACTGCACAAATTGTTGGTAGTGTAGTGGGGTCTTTCCTCAAGGGGACCCGGCCTTCCCTTCATTCTGGGTCTGTAAATTGGCTCAAGTCTGGAAATTGATTCAGGGGCCATGATTCTCTATTTTTATAATTCAAATTAGTCTTTTGTTCTTTGGACCTAGACGTTTTCTGCTTATATAAATTAAGTAGGAATGTAGGAGGCTTCCTATTTGCTTTTAGGAACACCATGATTAATTAGCCAATGCTAGAGCTCTACCTGAGTCAGGCTATTCTGATTGCCGCTTTGCCTCTGCTATCCATTACAGTAGCTACACCCACCTTGCTTTTGATGATTGAGTGCCACCACTTGGCCCCTACCACCTTGGGATCCAACTATTCCCATTGTATTTAAATTTTGTAGTTGAGTGACTGCAGTGCCCACCATTAGATGTGGCATACAGAGAAGAGCAATGACAGGGCTCTCCAAAAATGCAGATACTGCCCTCACAAATCTATTTCAGAAGGCATTGGTTGAGGGTATATATTCTGGACCCTCCCAGCTTGGATGAGTAAGTCTAAAGTGACTAATCCACTTCACTATCCCAATCTTCCTAAGTCTTTGGATCCTTTCCTCTACATTAAACCAAGGGAGATCAGGAATTTCCAGCTTGCTCACAGTGTGCCATATTTTAATCCATATCTCAGCTAACTAAGCAAATAAAGTATTAGAACTTTTTTAACTTCCCAAACTGTAACATTAAAAGCAGAGTCCCTACTTAGTGGGCCCAAATCAATAAATTCAGCCTTATCCAACTCTATGTTCCTTCCACCATTATCCCATACCCTTAATATCCATTCCCATGCCTGTTCTCCAGATTTCTGTTTATATAAATTAGAGAACCCAAACAGTTCTTTTTGAGTGTAGCACACCTTCTTATGACTCTCAACCTCACTTCTAGGGGCCTACCGGGACTTTAGTTATAGGTCTAGAAGCAAACAGGGGTGTTGGGGCCTGGCAGCTGCCTCAGGGGAGGCCATCACTGTTGCCTCAGGCAGTGCCGAGTTTATCTCCTCAGACAAAGGTGGAAAGGCTGATGGCAGCCTGGGTCAGGGAGGGGATGTTGCCACTACTGGCAAAAAAGTTTCTTCAGGGTTTACAAACTCAGTGTCCCCAGCTTCATCAGGGTCCTCCCACATGTCCCCATTCCAAGTTGCAGGGTGCCATTCTTTTCTAATCAATGCCCTCACTTGAACAGTAGACACCTGGCGAGACTGTGCATGCACCTTTTACTGAAGATCAGCCACTCACATAATAAGAACTTGTGTCTGTTTTTCCACAATTTCAGCTCTTTCTCTACAGGAGACAAGACTCTCACTCAGGGCAAACTTAGCAGATTTGAGGCTCAGTGCCTGCTTCTGAAGCCATGAGACAGAATCTCTGAGTTCATCCTTTTATTTCATCACTTTGTCCAATGTACTTAGGAGCAACCAGCCAGCTTCATTACGTTCCTTGGTTCTCCACATATGGTCAAAGGTATTATATAGAGAGTCACTAAACTCCTTGCCTCTCAGGAGCAGTGATTCGGAAGCATCAAATGAGATTTAAAAGATGCCAGGCCAGGTGTGGTGGCTCATGCCTATAATCCCAACACTTTGGGGTCTGAGACAGAAGAATTGCTTGAGGCCAGTGGTTTGACATGAGCCTGGGCAACTTAGACCCATCTCTACAAAAAAAAAAAAAAAAAAAAATAGCTGGGTGTGGTGGCACTATCCTGTCATTCTAGCTACTTGAGAGGCTGAGGCTTGAGGACCACTTGAGCCCAGGAGTTTGAGGTAGCAGGGAGCTATTATTGTGCCAGTGCACTCCAGCCTGGGTAATACAGGGATACCCTGTCTATAAAATAAAAATTAAAATTAAAAAATGAATAAATAGCATTCCAGGCGGTTGTCTGGGGAGCGCAGCAGCCATGGCCAGCCACCTTGTGCTCAACAACAGCACCAAGATGTACAGCCTCGGGCGGGGCACCTGGAATTCCCCTCCAGGCCAGGTGACTGAGGCTGTGAAGTTGGCCTTCGATGTTGGGTGCCGCCACATTGACTGTGCCCATGTGTACCAGAATGAGAATGAGGTGGGTGTAGCCATTCAGGAGAAGCTCAGGAAGCAGGTGGTGAAGTGTGAGGAGCTCTTCATTGTCAGCAAGCTGTGGTGCATGTACCATGAGAAGGGCCTGGTGAAAGGAGCCTGCCTGAAGACGCTCAGTGACCTAAAGCTGGACTACCTGGACCTCTACCTTATTCACTGACCGATTGGCTTTAAGCCTGGGAAGGAATTTTTCCCATTGGATGAGTCAGGCAATGTAGTTCCCAGTGACACCAACATTCTGGACATGTGGGTGGCCATGGAAGAGCTGGTAGATGAAGGGCTGGTGAAAGCTATTGGCATCTCCAACTTCAACCACCTCCAGGTGGAGAGGGTCTTAAACAAACCTGGCTTAAAGTATAAGCCTGCAGTTAACCACATTGAGTCCCACCCGTACCTCACTCAGAAGTTAATCCAGTACTGCCAGTCCAAAGGCATTGTGGTGATCGCCAAAACCCCCTTGGCTCTCCTGACAGGCCCTGGGCCAAGCCTGAGTACCCTTCCCTCCTGGAGGATCCCATGATCAAGGCAATTGCAGCCAAGCACAATGAAACTACAGCACATGTCCTGATCCGGTTCCCCATGCAGAGGAACTTTGTGGTGATCCCCAAGTCTGTGACAACAGAACGCATTGCTGAGAACTTTAAGGTCTTTGATTTTGAACTAAGCAGCCAGGATATGACCGCCTAACTCAGCTACAACAGGAACTGGAGGGTCTGTGCCTTGGTGAGCTGTGCCTCCCACAAGGATTACCCCTTCCATGAAGAGTTTTGAAGCTGTGGATGCCTGCTTGTCCCTAAGCGACCTATGCCTGTGTTTCCTGCCTTCTTTTTTTCCTTGCAAATGTAGTATAGCCTGTGTCACTCAGCAGTGGGACAGCAACCTGTAGAGTGGCCAGCAAGGGCGTGTGTAGCTTGATATTGGATCTGAAGAGGTCTGCCAGTAGAGTAGACGTCTCTTCTAGTTTGCTTTGCCCTACTGGGGAAAATACAACCTAAATACACTTTTCTGACCAAAGAGAAGCAAAATCTACCAGGTCAAAATGGTGCCACTAACAGCTGAGTTTTGACTGCTTGGAACTGTAATCCTTTCAGCAAGACTTCTCTTTGCCTCAAATAAAAAGTGCTTTTGTGAACGTGAGAAAAAAAAAAGAATAAATAAAATACAAAAGATGTCATTTTTATGCAGCAGCTCTTCAGTAGCAGTGAGCACACCTAATTGCCAGATCTTGGTTTCTAAAACCATTATCAAACAAAAGGAACCGAGGCTCCGTGGAGATATGGGTGATTCTAAGACTGGGGCATAAAATAGATGAGCCTGGAGCATCTTTTAATGCCAGAATGTTAGGCAGTGATGAAACAAAGAAACAAACAAAAGCAAAAATCACTGATGGAGGTATGTCAGAGGGACACAGAAGCCAACTGAAAGAGGTCCTAAATACCAAAGTTGGAACCATTTGTGCAACAAAATAATATTAGACTATAACCCAAATTTACAATAAATATCCAAGTGTCCATACTGATATAAACAAATTATGCAGTAAATAAATTAGTGGATGATAAAATTCTACATAGAAGAATTTATGTAGATACACTATCCTAGAAGAAATGGAGTATAGCTCTCTAGTAAAGTGTGGCTGTGGATAGTGACTTCCAATGAGTATAGTGTGGAAAGGGAAAACAAAGTAACTTTACAGTGGGAACCTGACGAACTGCCTCAGCCAGATGACCAAGGACAAAATCAACAGTGATGAGTCATGTTGATAGTATGTCCCTGTTGTAGACCTTTTTTTATTATATTTAATTTTAGGTTTTTTTAGACAGTTTTGCTCTTGTTGCCCAGACTGGAGTGTAGCAGCATGATCTCAGCTCATTGTAACCTCTGCTTCCGGGGTCAAGCGATTCTCTTGCCTCAGCCTCCCAAATAGCTGGGATTACAGGTGCCCACCACCACACTTGGCTAACTTTTTTGTATTTTTAGTAGAGATGGGGTTTCACCACATTGGCCAGACTGGTCTTAAATTCCTGACCTCAGGTGATCCACCTGCCTAGGCCTCTCAAATTGCTAGGATTGCAGGTAGAGGAAATCTGACCAAACTCATCCTTTTTATAGGAACCGACTCCTGTGATAATGACATTAATCCATTCATGAGGGCAAAGCCCTTATAACCTAATCACCTCTTAAAGGCCCCACCTCTCAATATCATTACATTGGCAATTAAATTTCAACATGAGTTTTGGAGGTGACATTCAAACCATAGCAGTACCCTTGATATGATATGATGAAAATAGCAATTTATTTCTGTGGTCTTCCTGCCAAAAACCCATAACCCCAGTGTTATAAAAAAAAGGCAGTTCCCAATTGAGGGACATTCTACACAATACCTGACCAGTACTCCTTGCACATGTCAAGATGTTCACAAACAGAAAACCTTGAGAAACCGTCACAGTCAAGAGGAGCCTAAGGAGACATGATGACTAAAAATAATGTGATATCCTGGATGAGTTCCTGGGCCAGAGAAAAGACTTTGGATAAAAACTAAGGAAATGTGAATAAGCTCTGGAGTCTGGTGAGTAATAATGTATCAATATTGGCTCATTAATTGTGACAAACATACCATACATTATAATGTAGGTTGTTGACAGTAGGGGAAACTGATTTTGGAGTATGTGGGAACTCTCTGTTTCTCAATTTTTCTTTAAAACTATTCTAAAAATAGAGTTTATTTTAAAAGTACCATTTACAGAGCATCAAAAAGCATAAAACACTTAGGAAGAAAAGATGTGGAAGGCCTCTGTGCTGAAACTATAAAACACTGCTGGGAGAAACTGAAGAAAATATGAATAAATTTAGATCTATGTTCATAGATTGGAAGAGTTAATGTAGTGAAGATGTAATATTGTTAAATGACATCCCAGTTTTAATCCCATCAGACTTTCTGTCAAAATTGATAAGCTAATTCTAAAATTTGTGTGAAATTTCAAAATGACCTAGAATAAGTAAAACAATCTCAAAGACTGAGGTTGGATGATTTACGCTGTCAGATTTCAGGACATACTATAAATCTATAATAGTTAAGTTAATATGTTATTGCATATGAATAATTATATAGATCAATGGAATAGAATATCAAATTCAGAAGTAAACTCACACATATTTTGCAACTTGATTTTCAACAAAAACACCAACTCATTTCAATGGGAAAAAGGAATCCTTTCAGTAAAAAATATTGGAATAACTTAACGTCCTTATGAAACAGAAAAGGACTTTGACCTCTACTTCACAGCATATACAAAAATCGATTTGAGATGGATCACAAATTTAAACATGAAAGGTAAGTCTAAATATTATTTTAGAAGAAAACATAGAAAAATATCTTTTCAACTTTGGGGTAGGAAAAGATTTCTTAGGTCACAAAATCCCTAATCTAAAAGAAAATGATAAATTTGACTTCATGAAATCAAAAATTTCTACTAAGCAAAAGACAATGTTAAGAAAAATATAAGCCACATTTTGGGGGGAAATGTTCACAAAATATTCACATATATCTGACAAAGGTCATGTATTCAGTATAATCTCTAAATATAGAGATATCTCTCTATACATAGAGAGATCTCTATAAATATAATTATCTCTATAAATATATCTATATATCTCTACATATAGATATCTCTATAGAGATCTCTCTTGCTCTCTCTCTCTCTCTCTCTCTCTCTCTCTCTATATATATATATATATATATATATGTATTCTGTAGGAGAGATCTCCTGCAAATCAATAATAAGAGAGAAAAAGCAGCATTTTACTTTTCACAAAGGAAGGCCCTTCACAGAGGAAGGTATAAATACGGCTAATAAACATATGAAAAGGTTTACCATTATTCTTCCTTCTACATCTTGTTTAGCCACAGGTGTCAGATAAATGTGGAGGGGAAGGATTGAAGTACTTAGTGTATTAGTTGGGGTTCTTCAGAGACATGGAGCCAATAGAGGGTGTGTGTGTGTGTTTATAGAGAGAGGGAGGGAGGGTGAGATGGATTTGTTTTAGAGAATTGGCTCATATGATTGTGGAGGCTAGCAGACTGGAGCTCCAGGGAAAAGTTGATGCAGTTTAAGTCTGAAGGCAGCCTGGAGGCAAAATTCCCTCTTCCTTTGGGGACCTCAGGGGTTTTTTGGTTTTTTTTTGGTCTTAAGACCATCTACTGTTTGGATGGGGCCCACCCACATTTTGAAGGGTAATCTGCTTTACTCAAAATCTACAGATCTAAATGTTAATGTTAACCTCATGTAAAAAATATCTTCCCTGAAAGATCTAGAATAGTGTATAACCAAATATGGAGGCACCACGGCCCAGCCAAGTTGGCACAAAATTAACCACTATACTCAGCAAACATAAACTGAAGCTTCCTTCCCTAGGTGTGTCCACTGGTGAGACAGCAGGGAAGGAGGGAAAAGTTCCCGTTTCTGCTGTCTTACCATCTGCTCAGGTGCAGCAGATTGCTCTCAGGAGGCAGTGCCCTTGCCCTGCAGGAAGGCATAGTGGAGTGAAGTGGGAGGCTTTCTAGGAGAGGTGACAATTGAACTCAGTCTTCAAGACTTATTGATATATCCTTAGCTCCTAGAACAGTGCTTGACACATAGGAGGTGCTCAATAAATATTCGTGAATGAAGTCAGAAACTATAATAAGAGAGGTAGGGTGAGATGGTGATGATCCTTGCATGCCCGGCTGAGAAATTGGATTCAATGGAAAGCAAAAAATAGGTTTTAAACAGAATTTGAGATCAGCATTGAGGAGTGGTCCCAGGACCAGGTGGAGAACGAATTGCAAGAGGGTGACCCTGGAGGTTGGAAGAACTGTCCAGAGTCTACTATGTTAGACCAGACCTGTTCCTAAAAAGACAGCTAAGTAAGGCACTGGTGAACCTGATTTGGTGAGAGATGGGGAGGAGAGAGATTTAGGAGGTGGAAGCGAATGTAGGAGGGGGTCCAGGTATGGACCCAGCACTGGAAGGGCCTTCTTACACCCTTATTTTACAGGTGAGTCTGAGACCCAGAGAGGGGAGGCAACTTGTTCATGGCCACACAGCATGCTGACTACACTGAACCAGAAATCCAGGTCCTGTCTCTGGTCACATGCTCTTTTCATGCCAGATGACCTGCACACTCTGTTTCTCCTAGCCAAGCTTGTCCTCGGAGGTACCAGTGTCATCCAGGCAGGGTCCTGGGGCCTCCTCACACACCGCCACCTCTGACTGCTGTTAAATAGTCCTGAGAATCAGTAGGACAGTGATGGAGAAGCCTCACCTGAAGCTTCTGGGCTCAGCCCTTGTCCTGGAGCCGCTGACTGCTATGCATGGCTCTGAGGCTGACCTCAAGTGGTGGTTGTTATTTTAAGTAATTCACGTTGGAGGGAGGAAGTGACTGAGGAAAATGTGAAAATGAGTAGCTCTTGCAAGATGTGTGTGATAAATGAAACAGGGAACATAAAGACAGACGAAGAGGCACATCTGTTATTTTTGCTCCTTTTTATAGCAGCCTCTAAGTTTGACTTTTCACACTAAGTAGGAACCCTTTAGTTCCTGAGCAATTTCCTGACTCAGGCCTTCATTAGCCCAGTGGGAGCTACGGAGGGGGCCAGGGTCCTGAGAGCCAATGTGAGCCCCTAGAAAAGAGTTCCCCACCCCAGTCCTCCAGGTTCTCCAAATGCGGCAGGAATCAGAGGCTTTGTGCAGATGGAGTTTGGTGGGCTGAGAATGTCAGCTCTTCTCTGGCTTCTGCTTCCCCGCCCTTTACTGAAGGATGGTGTGGCTGACCTCAGTCAATCCCTAAACCCAGGACATCTGTACTCAAGCTGTTCCTAGCAAAGCAGCCTGGCTGCAAAGGAAATGCTTTCTGTAAGAATACGGACACTTTCTCTTTAATATGAGAAAATACTGGCATTCTCTCCTGAGTCATTTTTCCTCTTTTTGGAGGTGGACAGTGTGCCTGGTGCCTATGTGCTGGTAGGACTTGAGCATGGGGACTGGCTGAAGTCATAGAGGGACAGGGCTGATGGTATCACATGATTCTGGGCTTTTTTTCAGGGAGAACCGTTCTCCATCGAAGGTCCATCTGCTCCTGTGAGGAAGGGTTTGAGGGCTGCTAGGGGCAGGGGACCACAGTCCCTGAATGAGATAACCCCAAGTCTGATTCTCCGTGAGGTGCCTTCTTTGGAGTGGAGCACCGAAGGCTCTGGAACCAGATCATCATGGGAGAATGTATAGATTAAGCTGTTTAGTTATTCACACCTCAGCTCTCATCAGTTTGTTTCTGTTGATTGTATGCTCAGCTCTGTGCTAAGTCTCACTGTGTGGTTCAGGGGGAAGAGAAGGCCCACTCTTGCCAGGGAGGAAGTCACCCTCTGGGTGGAGCTGGAGCAGCTTCAGAGAAATAAAAGGGACGTCTGAAGGCTGATGAGAGGGAGGACGGAGGCAAGACTGCCTGCCAAGAGCAAGGGGTGGGAAGAGGGATTCAGGAAAGTGATTGAATACTTGGAATAATTGCCATGAGGCACACAAAAGAGAGGAAAATGGCTTTTTCTAGGAGAGTGGGGGGCTTGGTTGGGCTGGAAGCCAGGAGTCTGCAGAGCTGCCTGTCAGCTCAATTATGTTATTTTCTTCAGTAGTGGGGACAGCTTGGAAGCAGAAGTGGATGACGAAGTCATCACTGGCTATGAATTGGCCAGGAAGCAGGTACAGCAATAAAACCAGCCCTTCCCCTTTTCTCTTTTTATTTGGGACAGCAAGTAAGCAGCAACTAGGTGCGGCTGTGGAACTGAGTTCTCGCCAAAGAGATGTGAGAAAAAGGCACTGGACGGGAAGGCACTGAGTAGGAGGACAGACTGCGGGGCACTGCTTTTTGTTCTTCCCTCCTCCTGCTTCCTCCGCATGCCGTCTGGATGTGGACGTGATGGCAGGAGCTCAAGTAGCCATCTTGGACTACAAGACAGTGTGCTAAGAATGGGCAGGCAGCAACAGAGGAGGAACATGGGCCTCTCAGGCACTTAGAGCCTCTGTGTTTTCTCTGGGCTAATCACCTCCGTATTTCTTTCACTTGAGAGAGAAATAAACTCTCATGATTTTAAGAACTGTTATTTTAGGTTTTCTGTTACATGTCATGAACCTAATCCTGATAGAATCACATCACATGTGAGGGAACCTTGGGTATTATGCGAAAGTAAGTAAAGTGACTGACCATGGGGTCTTAGCAAAGGGGAAAGGATGAGAAACCGGGAGATGGTCAGAATGCTGGAGAATGGGGACCCAGCCCTTGGGCTACTAATACAGCAGAGTAGCTAGTGGGAGTAGAAGGTCTTGAAAAGTGGAGAACAGGAAGTTGTCGTTAGAAAGTAGACTTTCTGATTTTATGAGTTCAGACTTGTTTGACTAAATGTGGTCATAGTAAGTGCTAATATTCCCCAAGTATGCAGCCAGCTCCCTTTGAAGTAATTGGCGGGCCTAATGTCACTCCTGGTATAACTCTCGAAGGTAATTGTTTCTTTTTTATTGGCCTATCTCATAAATAGGGAAACTGAGGCTCACAGAGGTCAAGAAACCTATCTGAGGGGACAAAACTGGCAATGGGCTGGGTTGGCATTGGAACCCCAGCAGTGTGACTCCAGAGCCCAAGCTCTTTTTTGTTTTTATTTTTTGAGCTGGAGTCCCCTTCTGTGCAATGGTATGGTTAAAGTGCAATGGTATGATCTCGGCTCACTGCAACCTCCAACTCCCAGGTTCAAGCGATTCTCTTGCCTTAGCCTCCTAAAAGCTGGGATTACAGGTGACCACCACAATGCCTGGCTAGTTTTTTTGTATTTTTAGTAGAAACAGGGTTTCACCACATTGGCCAGGCCGGTCTTGAACTCCTGACCTCAGGTGACCTGCCCCCTCCGCCTCCCAAAGTGCTGGGATTACAGGTGTGAGCCATCAGACCTGGCCAGAGCCCGAGCTCTTAACCACACCTGCTCCTCTGCCCTGTGCCTCCCTGGGGATTTCCCGGTGGACAGAAGAGTGGGCAGCAAGCAAGTTGTACCAGACATTGAGGATACGGACCAGAGCAAGGAATGGCATAATACAGCTGGGCGACCAGAGCCTGGACAGGGCATGAAAGAGCAGAGATCTGGCCCCCAGGAGTGCACCAGGCCTGCCTCTGGCCCTGGGGCCCTGAGAGCTTGGAAGAGTCGGCAGGAGTCTAGGGAAACAGCACCCTGCAGGGTGAGTTTGATTTTGATGGAAGCAAAACAAAAAAGTGGTGGGCTCTGGGGACAGACATCCTGGGTTCAGGTCCTATTTCCACCTCCTCCTGGCTGTGTCACCTTGGACAATTACTGAAGCTTTTGTGCCTCAGTTTCCTCATGGTTATAGGCATAATAATAGTTCCTTTCTCATAAGGTTGTGAAGACTAAATGCACTAACACGAGAGAAGCACTTACAACATTGCCTAGCACCCAACAAGCACCCGATGACGTTGCTGTTATAGCCGCTGTTGCTTTTCAGAGCTTTGTGGAGAACCTGAGGAAAAGGGACAGAGTAGAATGTGCTGAGGAGAGACGATGAGGGGAGGTTCTGAGTGGACCAGTGGAGACCACAGGTGCCTCTCTTCCTGTAGCCAAAGTCCCTGTCAAGGAAGGCTCTGACTTCTGTGTGTCACTCTGGACAGGCCCTAGGCCTCCTCTCCTAGGATTATTTGCATGGTAGTCTTATGTTTTCAATGTAAGGAAAGGCCCGGTCCCTTCTAAATAAATGTCTGAACATCTTCGGAAAGATGAGAAGTTTTCCTCTGAACCCCCAAACTCCACATGCCCACGTATCACCCAGCACCCACACCAGGGTCACTGTCCAGTAGTACTTGTTGGCTGATGGCATGGACTGCCCCAGCGTTGCCCGCGTGGCCAGGACGGGGCCTTCCCTCCCTGTCCTGTCGGGTGCCCCGTCACCAGCCCCAGGCCCTGGCTGCAGATGCTGCCCTTGGCACTGACTGCTCCACATTCTGTCTGGCCCTGGAGGGTCCCATACAGTCTTTGTGTGGCCAGCTATTTACTCCTTCAAGTCTGTAGCTATTATTAGGTACCACGAGAAACATTCTGGGAAGGCTGAAATAAATATTGGTGAGGACAACAGTGAATCTTTTAGAGAACCAGGCACCCCTGGGTGAAACAGGAGTCTAAACAGCCACAGGACCGTGGCAGGTCTGGTTCTGGAGGGCACAGCTCTGGGTCCTGCGCTGCTGCAGCCTCAGAGCCCAGGGTCCAGGCTTCACTCTGTCGCTGCCCCACTGTGTGAAGCCAAGAAAGTAATTTCGCCTCTGCAGGCATCACCGTGGCAATCTGTGGAATGGAAACAATCAGCATCCCTCAGGGCCTTTCAGAGGCCCAAGCAAAGGCATAGAAATGAAAATGCAGTGGGTGTATTTGAGCCCCATGCTGAGTAGCAGGCACTCTGGGAAGTACCCAATCAGCACCTGTGACCCCGGGACGTGCCTGGGGAGCTGTGAGAGGGGTTAGGTCTCTCGCCTGGATTCACAAAGCTAGTGAGTAGGTGGGCTGAGCTCTAGATCATGGAGAGCCTGGCTGCAGAGCACATGCTATTTGGACTGCACCAGAAGGGAAAGCAACCTCAACAAAGCACAGCACTGCCTGGCGTATTGGGGAGGCCTGGGAAGCGAGGTGGGCAGAAGAGAAGAGGGGGCTGAGACAGGCTTGGGAGAAATGCAAGAAAAGGAAAGCATTCCAGATGGGCACATGAGGCTGGGAGGAGCACAGGGTGGGTTCTAGGGTGTGATGGTTTCTCTATTTTGTTCTTAGTAGTAGTTACGTAAGTGTCTTCACTTTGTGATAATTTATGGAGAGCTGTATGTTATGACTAGAGCACTTTTGTGTACATATGTTACATCTTTTTGAAAAGGTTAAAAAGATGGTGATTTTGTAGCATACAGTTTTGAATCTTAATGTATTTTTAAAGTTCATACTCAATTACTTATACAGCTCTCCTCTGCATCCATTCAAATGACATTAAAAAATATGCTTAAGAATCTGAAAATATTCAGGTAAAATTCCCAAGAGTCTGGGTCAATGTATGGATTTCAGAACTGAAATTCTGGAAATTTCTGACTTTTCCTTGTGGCTGGCAAGCCCCTGACATGGAACCCATCACTGGTTATAGGGCCTCCTTCCTTTCCTTCTCCTGCCCAGCAAGATGACTGTCTTCTTCAGCCTCCCTGCATCCAGGGTGACCACATGACTCATGTTAGCCAATGAGATGTGAGCAGAAGAGTTCCATGAGACTTTGGGGAATGTCCTTCTTTATCTCTTCCTCCATCTTGTTCACCAAACCTTGGATGTGATGGCTAGAGCTTTAGTGTCCACCGTGGAACATAAGGACAGGGATACATCTTTGGGATAATAGAGTAGTGAGCTAAAAGGAACCTGGATCATCAAAGACTTTTTAAATGGAGCCTCTCTCCCAGCCTTGGATTGCTTACCCCTGACCATCCGTCGCATAGTAGAGAAACAACAACAACAACACATGCGTATCTTTATGTTAAGTCTTCTCATTTTGAAGATTTCTGTCCTTCAAAGCTGAACTTGATTCTAGCCTCAAGAAAGACACAAAAGCCTTTCCTTGACCTCCTTGAGCCACATGGTCAACCAAGGATCTGATAGGAACCTACCCTTTGATGTGCCCAATATTGGGAAACCAGGAGGTGACTTACCACCCTCAAAATGCTATTCACCACTTCAAGCGATTAAGTCCTACATGAAAAATCGATAGATAACCCAGGTGGTATAATTTTAGGAATCCCAGGGAGTCTCCCAACTACCTCTTTGACATACATGGTGCCTGAAATTCCATCTTTATACATTAACTAATAAGATTATACAGCTATGAGGATTCCTACTCAAATACAAGTGATTCTAGGCAGAGGTACTATATCATCACCTTTTACATTAGCATGAGGCCATTTCTCTTAGAATTAGAGACTAAGTTAGAAAATTTTCAAATGAATGGGAACTTGGGAGACTATTTAGCCCAGTTGTTTTCAAACTCTGCTGCAGCAAGCCCTTGCATCCTGTGATGGTAGAACTGCCAGTTATGAGAAGGCGAAGAAGGGCGAGAGGGAGAGCACAGAGGCAGGGTTGGAGGCCAGTGTTTTGCTGTTAGAAAGTTTTAAAAACTGTGGCTCTTTTTTACTTTATAGGTTGAAAATCCAAGGCCGCCAATAGGTTAATAAAGCCTGAATTCAGACAGTGAGTGGCAGAGCCAGACCTAGAATTCAGGTTTCTGACTCGGGCCTGTGCTATTTCCACAATCCCATGCTTCCTTAGCATTAGCTTCAGACCTGTATTAAGCAGCTGAGTTAGTGAGACTCCAAACAGGTGAGTCTGGATGGGCAGAGAGTGTAGGACGGATCCTGGTCTGGGCTTCGGTGGGGAGAGTCATGGTCAGCAGACAGTCCTGAGTACTTGGAGTAGTCAAGTGTTGAGGCAAGGAAAGAGAGACCACCAAAGATACCTGACGAAATTCACAAATTTGTTGAGACTCAACATTTGTGAAATTTTCTCCCCTATCTAATGCCGTAGTAAATTATGCTGTTTACCTTAGGACTGTATAACTTCACAGTTTTCAAACTGCCCTTACATTTTTACTTTGACCCTCACAAACCCCTACTTTGAGGGATAGGTATTATTTTTCCAGTTTACAGGTGAGAAAACCAGTGCATTAGGGAAAGGTAGGTGCCTTTCCTGGGCTCACAGAGTTGTGACATAAAGCATGTCTCCTTCTGACGCCCTGCTCTGAGCTCTTTCCACCATTTTACAGCACTCCCCACATTCTAGGAACTGCCAGCCAGTTTCTCCAGCCTTCTCACCTCCTTGCAGATGAACAACAAGATGTTTAGGCAACAAACATAGTCTGTTTCCACACTTGTAAGTCGGCTGACCTATTGCCTGGCTTCTTGCTTTTCCTATGAGCTTCGTAATTGTAGTCATAGGTGCTAGCACCAGAAGAAAGAGAGAAAGAGAGAGAGAGAGAGAGTGAGTGTGTGTGTGTGTGTGTGTGTGTGTGTGTGTGTGTGTTGGGGGGATGGGCAGGAGACTGCCACAATTCTGCATATGGTTCTAAAACAACATTTCTGGGATGTTGGAGGAGGACATCTTGCACCCTCTTGTTTCTCTGCCATCAACACTACTCTTAATCACAGCAACCGTGTTCCTTGAAAGGAGGAAAGGGGAAAACAAGTAGAAGAAAGTGCTGCTCTGGATCATAGAGGACATGGGGGTTGACTCCAACATCCATTGCATCTCCATCTAAGTAGCAGCAATGTGGTTCTGGACTTGACCCCAGCTCCTGGGGAGGGCTCTTAGCCAACTAAGCCAACTATGATGATATCATCCCCTTGTCAGGGATTAGTTCAGGAACCCAGGCATAAGCCAATCACTGCATGGCATCCCCTTGGTGATTATTATCAGTCCCAAGCTGAAGAAGAATCTCTCTCTCTCTCTCTCTCTTTCTCTCTCTCTCTCTCCCTCCCTCTCCCTTCTTTCCTCTCTCCTGCTATTGTCCAAGTTACAGCTGGCCTCCATCACCTGACCATAAGGACAGCTCCTTTTAGGCAGAAGCCGATATTGTAGATGGTAGAGCAAAGGATGGAAAGAAGCTGGGGTCATAGAATACTGATCAGCCAATTGTGGAGCCCAGCCCTCCTCTAGATTTCCGGATAGGTGAGATAAATTTACCTATGGTTCCTGTTACTTTTGTGAAAAGACCTTAACTGACACACTGATTTTTAGAACACAAGAATTTATTGTCTTCATAAGTGGAGGTGGAATCTCACCATGCAGCCCATATATGTGTTCAGTTGTCCATGGTGACCCGGGATGTGTATTTATGAGACTGCTGTTAGAGGGCAGTGTCTACATAGAAAGGTAATCCTGTGATCTCCAGGTTCACTTCAAGGATAAATAAAACTATGCTAATGTGTTGATGGTGGATAATAGATTAACATGTTATAATTTATCAGGCCTTCGTAAATACGATGTCTAAACATGGAATGCCATTTATGGTGACTCTTTAGGGCAACAAGGCGGGACTTCTTGCATGGGCTCTGCATATCACAAAGTGTGGCGTGGGAGTCAGCAAGCCTGTGAGCCAAAATGGCCGTGCACATTCGTCTCATATTACAGTGGCAGAGTTGGGAGTTGCTACAGAAGCTGTCTGGCCCACAAAGTCTATGATGTTTATCATCTGGCTCTTTCAGAAAAAGTTGGCTGGTTTCTGGCATTCACCATGGTCTGCTTGGCCTGTAAGTAATTGCAATCCAGGCAAACTCTCAGCACAAGACTAGGCTGTTATATCAGTAACTACACTTGTGGACAATAATCTATTTTCGGGGCATTGAGGCAGTATACATCACTCTTGTTGTAGCTGTTCTTGTAGTTTATATATAAGTATTGACACATCAATACATGGCAAGTCATATTCTATAAAACAAATCCTATTTCCATTTTTTTCTGTTATAAAATCAGGTATATATTCTTTCAGAAAACCATTCTCCACTAGATTGCATTGAAAATGTTTGAGGATGGGGTTAAGGTAATGGCTACTTACATAATTCTTTACAGTGCTCTGAGTGCAGTTCTAACAGGACAGCACCTTTATTCCAGCCATAGAGGATGCTTCAGGTTAAATTTCTCTCCATCAGGAACACTAGTATTTAAGTGAAAGCTATCAAAGCCTTTCCCAAGAGCAGAGGTTCCAAAACGGAAGGGAAGAGAGTGTTATTGTACCAGGAACCTGTGAGGCAGATGGGGCTGCAGAGTAACAAAAGGGCGTATGTGTCAAAGACAAACTCAGCTAACTGCACAGTTTTGCAGTGGACCAGCCTCCACCAAGCTTGACCTATTTCCATGCATCTCAGATGAATTGAATGATGAAGCACTTAATATGGTGACAGCTTCTATAAAGCAGTAATCATATTTCTCCGCTCTTTTCCTGCTACCCTGGAAGGAGGCAGAGAATTAATTCTCAAGTTGATACAATAATGTGATCTCAACAGTAGGGCTGCTTGCCAATGAGGCATGTGGTGGGAGGGGTAGGCCAAGGGAAGTGGTCTGATGCCATCAGGGAAAAGAAAGATAAGCCAGTGTCTCCATGCCTTTTCAGTCTTTGCACTCTTGAACTGTGCTCCACTAGCCTGCAGCTTGTTGGTCTAAAATGCAAATCTGATCATATCTTTCCCCTACTTAAAATCTTGCAATGGTTTGGAGTTTGAACTCCCATGATAAAATCCCAACTCTCTGTGCTCTGTCTCCCACTGACCCACCCAGCCTAGTCTTTCCAGCCATGTTGAGCTGACTGTACCCCATCTTCCACTGACAGCCTTTACCCACAGTACCTCATCCCACCTTCTTTACCTGGCTGAACATCCTCACCCATCACAATTCAGGTCAAATGCTACCTCCTCTGGCAACCTTCCTTGCTGTTCTGCTCCCTGCCCACTGCCCTCTCTGTCACTTCCAATTTGGGTTAGACGGATCCTTACCCTACTATAGGGTACTGTCTGTCTTCCTCATGGGAGTTTAAACTCCTTTGTAGACACAGACTGTGAATGACTGATTCTCGTTCCCCTGGCGTGTCACACAATGCCTAGCACATATTGTACATTCCAGCCATGTCTACCCAATGCATGGAGCCTTTAGAATTTAGGATAGTGGTTAAATGATACATACTTTGCTGTGGTCATGGCGTTAGGGTTTGAGACATTCCTTGGTGCTTCAGAAGCAGACAATCACAGTAGAACACTCATCCCTTTTCTCTTCTCAGGCACCCAAGGAACATTAAACATTCTTAAGTAGCTGTATTTATAGGGCATTCCTTTGAAAGTCTCAGCCTTATACAGACCACCAACAAAACGTGTCTAGGGGCCTGCACTGGCTTGGAAATTAAAAAATGCATTCTCTTAGCTGAATTCATCAAAGGGCAGAACCTGACCCAAGTGTTTCTACCCCAGAGCCCGGCCTTTAAGGTAAGAAAAGGAGATTCTAGGTCCATTGTGTCCAGCATGTCATCTAAACGTGATCCGAGTGACCTTATTCCAATGACGCTGTTTCTGGCAAGCACAGAAACACACTGTAGCAGTGTGACGTGCTGAGGTGGAACAGAATCTTTCTGTACTATGATGCATCAGTTGGTTTATGGATTAATAAGAAGGATCTTTACCCTTTGAAACAAACTGGATAAATTGGAACCAATGCAGGAGAAGGATTCCTGGGAGTGATACTATGACTGAAGGAGGATCCTTCTCAGCCTGGAGATATGAAGGCTGAAAGGTGGCTTCATATCCCGGTTTGAGATTATTAATGATTTATCATAAACTACATTGGATATAATTTGTACTCATAAGGGAACTGAACAAGGGGTTTAAATCCTTGTTCTGTTATAGGATTTATTAAAAACAAGACAGATGAGATAGTCTTGTGTCTGCAGTTGACCACTCAATGGCAAGCCCTGGCTCTCTGATGACAAGGTTATAACTGGGGCATTTCTGCTCACCTGGCAGCAAGGTGCCCTCACCACAGACAAAGTGTCCCAAAGCCGCAAATCAGCCCCTCGAAGGCCTGACTTGTTAACGTAAATGTAAAGAGGCACAAAAACAGCATGTACTTATTGCAAACTCCTCCAGCACATGGGTGAAATGTCACTTACATAATCTGACAGGTTGCAGTTGTGCTGTATGGTATAAAAAACTGGCTTTTTAAAACCAGTCGAAACCTGTACGTTTTTGAAAAAGTCTTTCCATTTTATATTGGAGACAATGCTCACAGCATGAGTAATGCCCATCAGTTATCAGTAATTTAGCAGATGGTGCCAGTGTTGACATTTGTTCTGGCTTAATTGTGCATGAGTGTGTGTTTTAAACAATGATGCAGCTGTCCCCATTCCTGGCAATTAGAATGTAAAAATGGTATTCACTGAATATGGCATAGTGATCAGTTATCCATGTGTTTACTCTTTTGTTTGCGAGGTCTTTGAGTGTTTGCTGCAACTCTACAATCAGAATACAAATTTGGCTTAAAATGGAACCTAGCTCCATACTGATAGGAACAACAGGGACTTCAGACCTCCATGTTTCGAGATCTTAGCTCTCTGACTCCACTACAGGTGGTTGTGAGGTGTTTGTGTATCTGTTAAATATACCTCTGATATGAAGATAGTCAAATTTAAAATGCCATTAGGATTAGGAGAGCAGTGTCAGCAGAGACCACTGGACTATTGCTGATCATGTGCAGAAGATCAAGTCACCAAAATCTATTCTACATAGTCTTGCTGCAAAGTTCTAGCTGTTCCTAATACCAGCATCAATCTTACCCACTGCTAATTCATGCAGGAGACCTGGCTGTCGAGTACTTCCTCCAGGGAGAGTGGGTACCTTGGGAGCTGTTGTTGTTCCTCAACTTTCTTGGCTCTTGGCTGGGTGGGCTTTTTGCTCTTAGATTAGCCGGTTAGTTTTAGTGTGGGACCAATTCCTTATGAGGTCATGGTGAATCTGAATAAAATACCTATTAAAAATTATTTACCCTTTGGAAAACTGTTTGGCAGTAATCGCTAAAGCTGAACATATGCACACTCTCTGACCTAGCAATTTTACTTCTAGAAATAGATACCCAGCAGATATGCATGCATGTATTCACCCAAAAACACATGCACCGGAAGGTTGATGGCAGCAACTACCCAGAGGGTGTCCATCAGCTGTAGAATGGGTAAGTTGTGCCTCAGTCATTTGATGGCATACTATACAGCAATAAGATTGAACAAACTATAACTGCACACAAAGGCATTAGTTTTATATTTGCAGTGAAACATATTACCACAAACTTAAAGGCTTAAAGCAATGCACACTTACAAGCTCACAGTTGTGTAGGTCTTAAATCTGGGCACGGCATAGCTGGGTTCTCTGCTGAGGGTCCCAACAGCTGAAATCAAGGTATAGGCGGCTGGAGCTCAGAATCCTCCTTGAAGTTTATTCAGTTTGTTGGCAGAAGTCAGAGTCTGCTTTGTGATTAGAGGGCTGAGGTCCCCATTTCCTCGCTGGCTGTCAGCCAGGAGCCAGTCTCAGCTCCTAGGGGCTGTCTGCATCGTTTGCCTTGTGGCCTCCTTCTGTCTTCGAAGGCAACAGCAAAGAATTTCCCTCGTATCAGTCCCTCTCGTGATTCAAATCTCTTTCACCAGGAATAGCCCAGTCCCTTGTAAGGGCTCCATAGGGCCATGCCCATTGAGGACAATTTCCTGATATTAAAGCCAACTGATTTAGGTCCAATTACATCTGCAAATTCCCTTCACAGCAGCAACTAGATCAATGTTTAGTCGAATACCTGGGGGAATATGCATACAAGAGGGAGTGAGGAATCTTGGGGGACATCTTGTAATTCTGCCCACCACATGCAACAGCATGGATAAATCTCATAGCAATGTTAAGCAAAATAAGGCAGACATGAAATAACATATAATGTATAATTGCGTTTATATAAAACACAAGAACAGGAAGCACTGGTCTTTAGAGTTAGAACAGTTGTTACTCTTGAGTATGTAGTAACCAGAAAGGAACTTTAGGGGATTCCTGGGGGCTGATGTTTTTTGTTTCTTGATCTGTGTGCTGGTTATATGGGTGTGTTCAGCTTGTGAAAACACAGCGAGCTGAACATTTATGATTTGTGTACTTTTCTGTAAATGTAGTGTACTGCAATTTAAAAGTTCTTAGGATAATGTGGATTCATTACTTGAAAATAGATTTGTTTTGTTTTTCCAAGAAAGCATGCACCCAAAGACAGGTATCAGAGTGAGGACCTGATGGGGTGGAGAATAAGCAGGAATACAAAGGAAACGACAGTGCCTTGCCTGGAGTGAAGATGATAGCACCCCTCCAACTCTACATTTGAGCACCAAGTAGAGAAAAATTAGTGAAAAATTAGTACTGTCAACTTGGAGCCTGTGTGTAGGACCTGCCACATAATTTGGCCCAGTGAAAAGTGAAATGCAAACCCCCTTGTTCAAAAATTTGAAGACAGCAAGAGCGGAGCATTAAGTCAAAATCAATGGTGGTGCTGGGGACAAATGAACAAGTCCCACTCCCAAGAAGCCAGCCTGCCTGTGTGTGGGGGAGAAAGAGCCTCATCTCAGAATCCCAAGACTTGTTGCTAGGTGAGTTACTTTGGGTAACTATTGCTTTAGTCCTTTCAGCTGTGAAATGGGTTAGCCAGGGCCTAGGAGGTAAAAATGCATTAATATATGCAACTGAAGCACATTTTGATGTGCAAGACAGCAAACAAATACAGGAATTATTACAATAATGGGCCCTCTAAATGTTCAAGTTTTTCTTTAATTGGTTAAAAAGCCTACCTATGGCTGGGTGAGATGGCTCACGTGTATAATCCCAGCTCTTTGAGAGGCGGATGTGAGCAAATCACTTGAGGTCAGGAGTTCAAGACCAGCCTGGCCAACAGGCAAAACCCCGTCTCTACTAAAAATACAAAAATTAGCCGGGTGTGGTGACGCATGCCTATGATGGCGCATGCTAAGTAGCATCCCAGCTACTTGGGAGGCTGAGGCAGGAGAATTGCTTGAACCGGGGAGGTGGAGGTTGCAGTGAGCTGAGATGGCGCCACTGCACTCCAGCCTGGGCAACAGAGCCAAGACCCTGTCTAAAAAAAAAAAAAAAAATGCCTACCTGTGACCTCTCAGGGAAATACAGAAACTCTTCATGGATAGCACAGGGGCCACTTCTGCCTTATGAATTAACACAAATCCCTAATTCTTGGTGGAAGCCTTATCATGAGATTTTACTGTGCATTCCTTGATCTTTCCAGTTCAAAGAAGGAACTACTAAATGCCAAGGTCGGGGGTGTTTGAGTCTGGGCACTTCCCCCAACAAAGTTCTTTTGCTGAGGTTTGAGTTTCGGTCAGGTTCCCAGTTGAATCCCTGGCCTGACTGTAGAAACTTCCAGGGTGTCTGCTGGAGCCCGGGAAGGGGCACCCTAGAATCTTTTTGCTGGCCTCAGTGGCGAGCGCCGCGAGCGCCGCGAGCACGCGACTCCCAGCGCTTGGAGGCTCTGCGGTGTCAAGATGCCAGGACCGTCGCCTGGCCGGGATGGGAGGTGGGGACGGTATTTGAGGCTAAGAATTTCTGAAGAGGCACGACATTCGCATTGCGTTTCAGTGATTATTCTCCCTGGCATGCATTCTGAAGCACGAATCTTTCCGAATGTAGTAACTGACTTCCTAATCGGGGGACTGTGGTCCCCGAAGGCTGCCAGCTGCCCGACCTAAGATTTACGAGTGGTTCCGAGGATGAGACAAGGTCCCAGTGTCTCGGTAACAACAAGGTCTTTGACTAACGGCCGCCGGGTTGCGGCTGGGTGGGGAAGAGGCCTGTCGTGGGGTCGGGCAGCCCCTGAATTTCTTCCCTACAGGAGTTGGGCACCAGGGCGCGGGCAGGCAGCCCCGCAGACCATCAGCATGCAGGAGCCGCGCGCGCCGTCCTTGAAGGGCTGCCCAGCTGACCTTGCTCTGCTTTCTCCGGAGAAATCGCTAGGAGAGCGCGAGGACGCGGCCACGGCGGTGACTCAGTGCCCTGCGCGCCGCACGCAAATGCTCCCTTCCATCAAGTCCAGCTCTGCAGCCTCGGCTTCCTCTTCCTGCCCTCTTTTATTTTTTATTGTTTGTTTATTTATTTATTTATTTTTTGAGACGGAGTCGCTTTGTCATCCAGGCTGGAGTGTAGTGTCGCGATCTCGGCTCACAGTAACCTCCGCCTCCCAGGTTCAAGCGATTCTCCTGCTTCAGCCTCCGGAGTAGCTGGGATTACCGGCCAATTTTTTTTTTTTTTTTAATTTGGTATTTTTAGTAGAGACTGGCTTTCACCATATTGGCCATGTTGGTCTCGAACTCCTGACCTTGTGCTCCGCCCGCCTCGGCCTCCCAGAGTTCTGGGATTACCGGCGTGAGCCACAGCGCCCGGCCTCAGCCCTCTTTTTAATTCCAAGATTCAAACCCGGCGTTTTCCGCTCCACCCCTCCCCCTCCCCACGATCCGCCTATCATTAGCCAGATTGCACGGGTGTTTTGTACCCCCTCCCCCGTCCCCATCAGCAGAACCGAAGGCCAACCTTCGCGATCCCTCGCTGCAGGCCCAGGGATCAGACGCGGAACGCCCCGCGCAGGTACAGTGCACTGAGCGCCCGCTATCCGGAGTCGGACTGGAAGGGGCGGTGCGCGGCGCGCTGGGGCGCACTGGGGACTGAGCCCCGGCCCCGCTCCCCATTGGCCGCCACCTCGGCGGGAGGGGCCGCCTCCGGCTCGTAGCACCTGGCGTCGGCCCTCCGCGGGGAAATCGGCGGCTGCCCTGCACGGGCGACCGGAGGTAAAGGAACCCGGGGGAAGGCCCCGGGCCCCGGCCGAGCTCTCTGTGACCGGCCCTGTCCTGCGTGCGGCCCCAGCGCCTGCGACGCTTGGATGTCCCCAGCTCCGGCCGCGCCAGCTGGAAACTTTGACCCGCGAAATCCCCCGCTTGCCTGACCGCACCGTGAGGCGCCAAGTCGGCCGCGCGCCCTCCGGGGCCCCGGAACCCCGCCAGTCATTGCCTGGCGGCCCCGTACCCCGCGCCCGCGGCGCCCGGTCGCCAGGATGCGCTACGCGGACCCCTCGGCCAACCGGGATTTGTTGGGGAATCGAACTTTGCTCTTCATCTTCATCTGCGCCTTCGCCTTGGTGACCTTGCTGCAACAGATCCTGTATGGCAGGAACTACATTAAGAGGTAAGAAAGTCCGTGAGAGGGCGGGATGCGCAGAACCGGCGGGCGAGCCCCCCGGGTGGCAGTGGCAGCCGCAGCTTCGGCCGCAGCTTCCAGGGGTGAGTGACCGTGGGATACGCTCCTCGTCCCAAGCACGGCCGCTTAGGGGTGGGTCTCCGCGTTTCCAAGAGCATCCTTGCTTCCAGCTGCCTGCCCAGCGCCGGCTGGAAGGCCAAGACAACTTTGTTCCACTGTGAAAAATGAAGGACAGGTTAGAATTCCAAGCAACCAAGCTGAGAATAAATCCACTCGGGGAGACCGCATGGATCAGATCGGTGTCTTCCAAACCCACAGTTCTATGGCCATTTGTTTGGACGCTGGGGTAGGAGGGCTCAAAATCGTATAGATTTTTAATTTTTATTTATTTTTTAATCTCGAGAGTCCTGAACTTTTGTAGGGACCCTTGGGAGAAAAAACATTTTCCCTTACAGGAGCTTCGGGTTGGATGTGGTGGGGGGTGGTAGTGGGCGGTGGCGATGCGACAAGGATAGTGTAGTCTTATAATCCCACAGCCACTGGATCTGTGAAACTCACAACCTGATTCCTTCTGAAACAGATGGCTTTTTTTTCTTCTCATCCTTAGCGCAAAAGGTCATAGCTGCAGCAGAAGTTAACCCCCTCGTTGGGATCTCCCCCACTCCACCCCCACCCATGGCCAAACTCCACCAAGAGAAAGAGCAGCAGGAGGTGTCACTCAGAAATTCAGTTCAGGCACAGCCTCAGTCTCTCTTGTTTGCAGAAGATACACTGAAATGCCAGCCACTTCCTTCTGCCGGCTTTGCTGGCTCCGGGGAACACTTGGGGTTTCTTTGCCTGGTTTGGGGGATTAGGAGGACTCCTGCTCTAGTCTACGCCTATATCGGAGCTTCTCCTGGCAAGAGCCCTCTTTCCTAGCTGCTGGGGTGTTTTTTTCTTTGCTGCTATCTCACCGACCCTCCCCCAGGGTGATAGGAAAAGAAAGGTCTCTCTAGCTAAGTAAGCATCGCACCTTCTTCTCTAAAGTTCCCCATAACGAAATAGCCCTCTTCTCATCTTTTGGGTTCTACATCAGGCATGGGTGCTCCCAATCTGGGCTGCCCATGAGGGTGGGAGGGTGAAGATCGCTGCTAGGTGCCGCTGCAGCACTTAGGCTATTTCCCCTCCTTGTAACTCCCCCAGAGCTGGGAAGTAATGAGGCACTTTGTTCTCAGGACCTTCCCGGGGAGTGTTCCCTGGCTGGTGGCAGCTCCTGAGAGCTGTCTGGTGCTGGTGGCTTTAAAGGCCATCTTCAGAGCCTCCTGGCTTCTTGGATCTGATTGGGCCTGCCTCTTTTGGTTACTGGTGCCCCTGAGATGATCCTGTGCAAGGACAGCTGGGTCCCCCACGGCTTGCTGCAGCCCTGCAGGCCAGTTGCCTGCTGTCATCTTGGCACTCACTCTTCAGCAGGACAGCTCTGGGTTTCTGCCCCCTGCTGGCACCTCCCCAAAGTTGCTGGGGCTGCTGGGATTCTTTCTACCTTGTCAACAGAGGGAGAGCATAAGCGGCCATGGCAAGCGCCACCCGAACTACTACCTGCCTGCTCTGGGAAGCCCTCCCTGGTCTTGGGTGGGTGGGCTAGATGCCTGGAGTGCAGCAGGCATAGAAGGTGTTTCTCTTCCTCCCTCACAGAAACCCTGACCCCCTAAATCACATAGATGCTGTCTTGCAGGCCTCACTCCAGGGACTCAATCAAGTTAGCCAATCAAGCAAGCAAAACTTGTATAGGCGGGATCCTGGAAGGGTACCTGTAAATAAGGGTCTGTAAAGAAGGAGATGATGTGGTCTTGGTGCTCGGAGGACTCGAAGTCTATTTGCGACCAAAAAAAAAAAAAAAGCCATAAATGAAATAGAAAGTGAATGTTAAACTGCCTGAGAAGACAGGCACTGGTGGGCTGGAGGAGTTAGGGAAGACTGGGCCCAGAGGAAGTTGAACTTGAGTGGGCCTTGAAGGAAGGATAAGATTTAAGGGTGGGGGTGGGGGTGGGGGTGTGCACATCCAAAAAGGGGGCAGGAGCAAAGGTGGCACAACTTCCTTCCATCTCTCCCACACCTGACCCTCCCTATGCTGTAGCACTTGGCTTCATCGTTGCCCAGTCCTGATCTTGAACTGGGCGTGGCTGCCACATCAGTGCCACCCCTAGCACCTGCTTACGCATCTTGTTTCCTCCATACATCATGATTGTAATGAACTGACCTGGTGTGATTATCATCAGTCTGTCTCCTGTCAAGAAACACTTGACCAGTGTTCTTCCAGCAGAGGTTCTGGGAGGGCCTGAATTGGAACCAACTGGAGGGCCATTGAAATGCAGACTCCTCAGCCCTGAATCAGGCTGTCTAGGGGTGGGATCTACTAACCCGCCTTTGTAACAAGCTGCCGAAGTGGTCTGCAAGTTGCAACAAGCTCCTCCTGCTGCTCTAGACCAGTGGTTCTCAATCCCCTATTCCCCACAGCAATGTTTGGAGACTTCTGTGGTGTTCACACTGGGGAGAGGAAAGTGCTGCTGCATGCAGTGGGAAGAGGCCAAAGATGTTGTAAAGATCCTACACTGCGTAGTTTGCCCCCCACACAAAGAATTTCCCAGCACCAAATGTCATAGTGCTAAGGTTGAGAAACTTTGCTCTAGACTGGAAACTCCATGAGATGGGGATTTGTCCTGTTTTGTTCCCGGCTGCACTGTGAACACCAAATACGGTGTCCAGCACATAAAAAGTTCTCAATAGATATTGGATAATGCATAAATAATTGAAAGTAAGACTATGTGTGTGTATGCAGGGATTGTAACTGGAAGAGACACAATGAAGAAATGGATACAGCTGGTGTGAGGTGGGAGGAGGGGATGAAGGAGGCAGATGCAACAGTGGGTCGCTAGGCTCAGCAAAGTGCTTTGAAGATTGAGGGGAACAATTTGCATTTGGTTCATTGGGCCACTGGGAGCCATGCCTGGTCCTTGAGTAGGGTAGTGGCAGGATAAAAGCCCCTAGGAAGGACGTTAGCTGGGGTTTCGACAGGAAGAGTTAAAGAGGGAGAGAGGCTGGGAGGTACTGTCACAGCCCGGTCAAAGTGAGAAGAACTTGGTGCAGGGAGCAGGTCTACTTTGGAGCCAGGGGATTCCTGAAGGCTGCTGTTCTTTGCTTCCATGCTGAGCTGGTGCGATGCCACCTCATGAAGAGCTCAGGGATACAGCAATGGCAGGTTCCTCCAGCGAGAGTTTAGCGACAGCCCCCAGTAAATGGAAGTGGGGCTGTGAGTCTATGTGTGCTTACTTCTTCGGACCCTGGGCTTTCCCTGTGCTCTGCAATGGGCAATGGGAGCTTTTGGGAGGGCCCCACTGAGATCAGTTAGAAGTCTGGGGGGGGGGTCCATTTACACCACTTTCCTTGGTCAGGAGGGGAGAAGGTGGGGCAGTGCCATGGTTTAGTGGACTCAGTGTCTCAATAGAGAAAGCATACACTACGTGAATGAGGAGAAAAAGACAAGAAACAAAGTTGTGAATGTTCCCTTTGATGCTCTTGGCTTCTCCATGTCTGTTTTTGATTGATTGAACAAATGCTTCATGAAGATTTACTGTAAGTGCTGAGGATACAATGGTGCACAAGGCAGGCACAGTCCAGGGTCTCCAGGGAGCCTGTGGCTATTGGGAAGACAGAAAGGCACATAACTCATACATGAGCCATGCCCAGAGGAATGGATGAGGGACTCTAAAAACAAGGAGGTGGGAGCCAGGGCAAATCACTGTGCTTCAAGGTACATGGAGGGATTTGAAGGGGTCTTCAAAAAAGGGGAGTGATCCACAGGCATAGGCAAAGGTGGAAGGAAGGGGGATGAAATCGAGTTTGAGCAAGGGTTGACAAGTACAGGCAAGAGCTGAGTGAATCCGCATGACCCAGGGGTTAGAGCTGTATCACTGGGGGCAGATGGGGCAGGCAGGCAGAAAGTGGGGACCCTATGAGAAGGGCGTGTCTGGGGGAGGGAAGGTGTAGGTAGGGTGACAGCTGTGGGTCTGGATCCTCGTGTGTTCGTGGAGCTACCCAGAACGGTGCTGCGAAAAGTCAGGCTAGCAGTGTAGATCTAGATTCACCAACCGCTGACATCAGTGTTTTCCAAACTTTCATGATTGGGAGGTACAGTAACGCATATGTTATACCCAGGATCTTGAACACAGTTATGTACACACTCAACTGAAGCATTTTGTGAAACAGTACTTGGCCTTATTATGAGAAATGCCCTCTAATGTTTTCTATTTTACTTCGTTAAAAAAATCCATCCTACTTCATTAAAAAATATAATGGAATATTGTCCTCAAAAAGAAAGGAAGTTCTGAAATGTGCTACAGCGTGGATGAACCTTGAAGATCTTGTGTTAAGTGAAATAAGCCAGGCACAAAAGGACAAATACACTATGATTCTAGTTATATGAGGGACTTAGAGTGGTCAAATTCATAAAGACAGAAAGTGGAAGGTGGTTCATGGGGGCTGGGTGTGGGATGGGGAGTCATCATTTAATGGGTTCGGAGTTTCAGTTTGGAAAGATGAGAAAGTATTGGAAATGGATGGTGGTGATGGTAGCACAGCGATGTGACTGAACTTAATGCCACTCAACTATAGACTTAAAAGTGGTTAAAATGATAAATTTTGTTATTGTGTATTTTGCCACAGTAAAAAAGAGTTTTTATCAAAAAAATCTGAGAGCAACAGACTAAATTTAACAATCCATTGAAACCCTTAGTTAGAAAAATACTGGTGTGAGCAATGGGATTGGATGAGTCACCAAGGACAGAGCAGAGTGGAAAATGATGATGGGTCGGGGTGCAAAGGAGAGCCTTGAAGGATGTCTACACCTGTAAGGGGTAGAGAGACAAGAGCTGGCTCTGGAAGTCAAGGCTGGAGAGAGTTGGAGGGGAAAGAGGAGAGGGAGGTGTTAAGGAAACCAAGGGATGAGGGCACCAGAGTGAGAGTGGCCAGCTGTGGCATGCCGGGCAGAAGGCTCTGGTGGGATGGGATTGCGGTGTCCATTGGGTTGGCAGTAAAGGCAAAGACAGTTTGGGAGAGAAGAAGAGTGGGGACAGAATCCTATTTCAGTGGGCAGAGAGTGAGTGGGGAAAGACAATGTGGAGACAGGGAGCGCAGATGACCCTTTCTAGGTGTCAATGCTGAGAAGAGAAAGCATTACAAGAAAGATTTTCCACAATAAGGGGCATGGAAATTGTCCACTCTTCTCTTAAGTCCCCCACTGCCTCCAGTCCCCTTTGTTAGTGTTATTTTCATATAAGCTCATAGCCCTAGAGTGTTATGACTTCAAATGTTTACACTTTAACAGAGGAACGGGGAAAGGGCAATGTTTATTTTAAGGTGGAAAGAAAAGATATGGTAGGTTTTAATAATCTGGTCTCAGTCCATCTTTTAAACTTAATCTCAGGAAAACCAGATAACCATGGGCGTTGAATGTCTTCCCATGTCTTTCTTTTTCTTTTTTGAGACAGGATCCAGCTCTGTCACCAAACTGGACTGCAGTGGCGCAATCTCAGCTCACTGCAACCTCCACCTCCCAGGTTCAAGAGATTCTCCTGCCTCAGCCTCCCAAGTAGCTGGGACTACAGGCATGGGCCACCGCGCCCAGCAAATTTCTGTATTTTTAGTAGAGATGGGGTTTCATCATGTTGACCGGGATGGTCTCAATCTCTTGACCTTGTAATCTGCCCGCCTTGGCCTCCCAAAGTGCTGGGATTACAGGCGTGACCCACCACGCTCGGCCATTGCTGTGGCTTTCAATGGAATTTTATAATTCTCCATAAAGAGTTCAAATGTTTTCTGTCAGATTTATGTCTTAGCTTATTTTGGCTGCTATAACAAATTTCCATAGACTGGGTAGCTTAAGCAGCCAATGTTCGTTTCTCACTGTTCAAGAAGCTGAAAGTTCAAGATCAAGGTGCTAGTATGGTTGGGTTCTGGCGAGGGCCCTCCTGCAGGTTGCAGGCTTCTTGTATCCTCATGTGGCAGAAAGAGCGGGAGCTAAGTCTCTGGCCTCTTCTTATGAGGGCACCAATCCCATTCATGACTGCTCCACTCTTTGACCTAATCATCCTCCCAAAACTCCACCTCCAAATACCATTGCATTGGGGATTAGATTTCAACATGGGAATTTTGGGGGGACACAAACAATTATTTAGTCCATAACAATTTGTTTCTAGCTACATAGTTTTTAACTATTTAAAAACTATGTAAAATTTTCACTATTGTAACAATCATCTTTTAAAAAATTATATTTTCTAAACATTTGTAGCTGGTATATAGAAATAAATTTGATTTTTTTGTATATTAATTTTATAATCAGCAACCTTGATGATGCACATCCCAATAATAGTTTATGTATAGATTATCTGGGGATTTCTATGTAGACGTTTTTCTTTCTTTCATTACTCTACCATTATACCTTAATATATAGTTCTTGTTTTACTGTAGCGGCTAGGACCTTTGACATAGTGTTCAGTAAAAGTGTCATAGTGAACATTCTTGCCTTAGTCCTCACCATGTTCTTTCTTTTTTTGACAGCTTTATTGAAATAAAATTCACCCACTTAAAGTGAACAGTTAAGTGGCTTTTAATATATTCAAACAGTGGCACATCTACCACCACAGTCAATTTTAGGACATTTTCATTCCTTTATAAAAGAAATCCTGCAGCCTTTAGCCATCACTTTCTGGACCCCATCCCTCCTAGTCCTAGAATAAAAAAACAGACTAATCTGTCTTCTGTCTCTCTAGATTTTCCTGTTTTGAGCATTTCACGCAAATTGAATAATGTGCTATGCTGTCCTGTGTGATTGACATCTTTCACTAAGCAGAATGTTTTCAAGGTTCATCCATGTCACATATCATGTATCAGTACTTCATTTATTCTTATCGCAGAATAATATTTCATTGCATGGATACACTACATTCTGTTTCTCTGTTCTTCAGCTCATGGACATTTGTGTTGTTTTCACTGTTAAGTTTTTGTGTAAACATAGGTTTTCATTTCTCTTGGGTTTATACCTGTGAGTAGAATTGTTATATGGTTATATAACTCTGTGTTTATATGGTAACTCTGTGTTTGCCATTTGAGGAATTGCCAGGGTTCTCCAAGGTGGCTGTATCATTTTGCATTTTCTCCAGCATTGTATGAGGGTCCCAATTTCTCTACATCCTTGACAACACTTTTATTATCTGTTTTTGGTTTATAGCCATCTCAGTGGTTTTGAAGTGATGTCTCACTGTGGCTTTGATTTTGCATTTCTCTGATGACTAATGATGTGGAGCATCTTTTTATGTGCTTATTAGCTATTTGTTTATCTTCTTTGGAGAAATATCTATTTAGATTCTTTGACTTTTTTTTTTTTTGAGAGGGAGTTTTGCTCAGGCTGGAGTGCAATGGTGTGATCTCGGCTCACTGCATCCTCTGCCTCCCGGTTTCAAGGGATTCTCCCACCTCAGCCTCCTGAGTAGCTGGGATTACAGGGATGCGCCACCATGACCAGCTAATTTTTGTATTTTTAGTAGAGAGGGGGTTTCACCATGTTGCTCAGTTAGGTCTCCAACTCCTGACTTCAGGTGATGGCCTTATTTAGCCTCCCAAGGTGCTGAGATTACAGGTATGAGCCACTGTCCTAGCCAAAAGTTGTATTTATTTATTTTTCTTTTTTAACTTTTTAAACATTTCTAGCTTTTTCTAAAATTATACTTTAAGTTCTGCGGTACATGTGCAGGTCTTGCAGGATTGTTACATAGGTATACACATGCCATGGTGGTTTGCTGCCTCCATCCCCAAAAGTTGTATTTAGATATTAATTTTATAAGTCTGTTTTCTCTATCTGTTGAATATGTAATTTTTCCCCCTTTAATCTTTTGATGTGGTAAATTACATTAATAGATGTTCAACTTGTAATTTTAGGGGTAAATCCAAATTTTTTGTGGTATATTATTTGTTTTATATGATGTGAGATTTTGTTAGCTATCATTTTTGTTAAGGATATTCTGTTCCTGTTCTTGAATGCTATTGGCATGTAATTTTCTCCTATTCTCAGCTCATTTGCAAGACTGTTTTTAAAATCACTCTTGCAAGCGAGAATGTTAACACTTTATTCTCTGTAATGACTTATGCAAGTTTTGAGATTCATCTATTCTTTAAAAGTTTCATAGACCTCACCTGTACAATCATCTGCACATAATGTTTTCCATATGGGAAGACTTACTAATCCATTCATTCTTACTAATAAAGACTTACTAATCAAGTTACTGATCCATTTCTTTAGAGATTGTGAGGGTATTTAAGTTTTCTATTTCTTAATCAATTTTGGTAAATTATATTTTTCTAGAAATTAAAAAAATGAAGTTTATTGGCAAAATTTATAGTATGCTGCATTTCATCTCTGTCATATCCATCATTTTGCCCCCTTTTTATTCTTGACATTGTTTATTTGTTTTTCTATTTTTTACATCGTCTCTGTAGAAAGATCAGATTTTGGCCTTGCTGATTTTCTCTTGGATATTTGCTTTCTATTTTATTAATTTTTATGCTTCAGTTTCATTCTGTCATTTTTCTAACTTCCTAAGTTGGGTGCTTATCTCTTCAATATTCAGTCTTTCTATTCTCTAATGTAAACTTTTGAAGTTATAAAATTTCCTCTGAATACTCCTTTAATTAAATCCCTTCAATTTTGAGATGATGATGATAACAAGAACTCAGAATGGCATTGCATTCGCTATGTGCCAGATACTAGTCCAAGTGCTTTATATATTACCATACTGAATTCATATAACACAAGTAATAGATGCTATTATCATGCTCATTTTATAGATGAGGAAACCGAACCACAGTGAGGTTATTTAATTTGTTAAAGGTCATACAGCTAGTAAATACCAGAGGTATTTTAATTATCTTTAATTCCAATTATTTTCTAATTTCTATCATAGTTTATTCACCCATGAATTTAGAAATACTTTAAAATATCCAGATACCTTAATTTTTTCCTTATCTTTTTGATTTTTTAAATTCAAAGGCATTGTGGTGAGAGAACATGATATTTATGATGATGTTGATTCCTTTTTTAAAAAATGTGCATGTCTTTCATTCTACATCTATTGTAATTAGCACATACTTATAGTTTTTAATGACGAATCTGATGATCTCTGTCTTCTACCTAGAAAGTTTAGTATATTTACATTTATTGTATTTTGTGCTTTTTACATACCCTGCATTTTGTCCTTTCTTTTCTTTTGCATTATTTGTGTTTTCTTGGCTTTAGGAGGGGGTTTCTAGTGTGACCCTCTGCTTTGGGAGGGCCTTTTGGCTATTACAAAGGAAGCATGAATCTGGAATTGTCTGATGAATGCATCTACTTCTTTTCTTGCCAGACTATTCATCCATTTAATAAGGCATTTAAAAGACATTTGAATTGTTATTTTAGTGTTTTGTAGTGGGAGGCTCTTGCAGACTGGGTTCCCTGGAAAGCAGATTCAGAGCCAGAGATTAGAGTGCAGGATGTTTATTGAGAAGGGCTCTTAGGATCAATATCTGAGAAAGAAAGAAGAAAATACGACTGATCACAGGGAGAAACTGAGACACACTACAGTTCCAGAGAAACCCTCAGTGGACCCCATAGGCAGCCCTGGAGATGGGATGGCCCTTCAGACTTGCCCAGAGTTGGGGTGAGGGGCCTGACTTTTATACCTGGGAGAGGTAGATGCCCTGGAAGGGGACGTAACCTTGAGTATGCGCACCTGCAGCAGTTCTCAGAGGACTGAGCTGTGGGCTGTTGGCTCGTGGCACCCCCAACAGGTGGGCGAAGACCTTCATTCGCGAAGGGGATGTGGGGGTATGTCACAGCACCTGTCCCATAGGGCTTCTCAGTAGGCCATTTTGTTAGAAATGGAAGTCTTTGAATGTTTCTGTTCCCCAAGCAAAAATCTCACCCCTAATTGTCAGTCTGTGCATAGGCCTACTCTGGAAGTTGAATGTTTTTCCCCTGTCAGCCGAGGATTTTTTTTTCTTTTCTTTCTTTTTTTTTTTTTGAGATGGAATCTCACTCTGTTACCTAGGTTGGAGTGCAGTGGTGCCATCTCAGCTCACTGCAACCTCCGCCTCCCGGGTTCCAGCGATTCTCCTGCCTCAGCTTCCTGAGTAGCTGGGATTACAGGCGCGTGTCACACCAGGCTAATTTTTGTATTTTTAGTAGAGGCGGTTTTGCTATGTTGGCCAGGCTGGTCTTGAACTCCTGACCTCAGGTGATCCACTCGACTCCACCTCCCAAAGTGCTAGGATTACAGGCGTGAGCCACCGCACCTGGCCAGCCAACGGTCTTTTACACATGTCACATCTGTCCTAACTCTGGGCCTTCACCCACGCTGCCTCACCACCTGCTGTCCCCTCCCAGGTGTCTTTCAGTCCAAATCCTGCTTCTCTTTCTGTTCTCAGCCCACGGTGCTCTTTCCCTCCTCTGAATTCACAGCACTGTGGTGTCTCTACTTAGCACATCCTGCTCAGCACTGTCCCATTGCTTTTCTACGTGATTATGCAGTGGACAGGGGCTGAGGCCAGGAGTTTTGTCCTGCCTCAAGTACAGAGGACCCTCCTATGCCTTGTCTTCCCTGCAGCCTTTCTCTCTCCTGCGTGCCTGTGGCTGGTGCAGGCCTGAGACTTGAGGATGCGAAACTGGGTCAAGGAAAAGTACAGCCTGATTTTGTGCTGCCTACACGTGTATATTCGAAGGTCCTCATCACTCAGCCAGCTGTCCTCCCACCCAGGGGACAAAGCCTTCTGTGACTGTCCCGAGAAACAGGCACAGCCCCAGGATATTGGGTCCATAGGGACTGAGGATCTATTGAGAGTGTGGTTCTTGACGGGGAGGGTGCCCTAGAAAGGAGAGGGGATGCTGCACTGACTGCAGCCTGGGTGTGCGGTGGGTTAGCAGAGTGACTTTATAGTTTCTCTGGTCAGAGCAAGTTTCACTTGAGCACCTGCTGCAAAACGAGATGAGGTGAGGCCAGCAAGGGATCCAGGGAACAAAATTTAAGGCGGTCCCTACTCTCAGGTGTCAACATCATACTTACATGAGCCTGAGAATGAGGACCTCTTTAAATGTCGTGTTCTGGGTGTCTTGCTGGCCTTCCTCTAATCCTGGCTCTGACCTGCCTTATGCCCAGCCCTGCACTGGTGTTGGATGTGAGTTTCCTGCACTTTCCTCAGATATCCCTCAGGAGCACAGTGACACCCTCTCACTCCCGGATTCCATCTCTTCTTCCTGGCCTCCCTTTTTTTTTTTGACATTTCTATTTTCCAGGGATTTACCTCTTAGAGGATTTAATTTCTCCTCTTTGATGTATTCAGGTCATTCACTTCATATCTCATAATTCTCTAATTTAGCTCTTAACCCTACCTATTATTCTAGGGACACCCCTCCTCCCCACAGATGAAGGATTCATCAGGTAATAATATATTAACTATTAACCAGGAGTGGTGTCTCATGCCTGTAATCCTAGCTCTTTGGGAGGTCGAGGTGGGCATATTATCTGAGGTCAGGAGTTTGAGACCAGCCTGGCCAACATGGCGAAATCCCATCTCTACTAAAAATAGTCAGGTGTGGTGGTGCATGCCTGTAATCCCAGCTATTCAGGAGGCTGAGGCAGGAGAATTGCTTGAACCTGGGAGGTGGAGGTTGCAGTGAGCCAAGACTGTGCCATTGCACTCCAGCCTGGGCAAGAGTGAGACCCTGTCTCAAAAAAATTAATTATTAACATTCACTAAGGGATCATAAGGCAGTTTCTAACCTAAGAAGCTAATCCTAAATGTGGATTATTTCATTTAATTCTCTCCATAGTCCTATTAAATAGTCTTCCTCATTTCGTATTCATGCAGAGAGGGGCAGTGACGTGTAAAGTCGCACAGCATGTAAGACCCTTGTAAGAGATGCTTTATTCATCTCTGAATTCTCAGGACCAAGCACAGCACCTGACACTAATTGTTGAATGGATGGATTCATACAAAGGGAATCCTGAAACTTTATCCTAATCATCAAGAAACATTCATTAAGTGTCCCTCGGCTTTGCACTGGGGGAGAGGGGATGCTACTAAAGAATTATTTGGTATGATTCATGTCCTTAAGAAACTTACAGAACACTTAAAGAGACAAACATGAAAAATTATGTAAGACAGTGTATAAATAAACTTGCAGTTTTGTGGCATAGACTATAAATCTTGTAAGTTTCAGAGGAGACAGTAATGGGAGTGGTGGGAGTAGCCTGGTGGGACCTGACAGAGGCTTTGAAGAATTGGTGGGTCTCAGAGACTGGATTTGGGAGAAATCTGGAGGACAGGCTGAGGTGTTGAGGCAGGAGGAGCAGGTGATGGAAGCTATCAAAAAGTTTATAGTTTCTTTTTAGACACCAGTGCTCTGTGAAGCTGACTGACAGCCTGTCTGGTCTCCGTTTAGCCTCATGCAGTGTGAGTGGGTGGGCAAAGTGGCTTCCCCTCTTCCAGCTCTGGTATGTGGGGTACAAGGGACTGGTACTTCAGGAGAACAGCTCAGGCTGGGGACTGCTGGCTCCTTCTAGGGGACCCCCAGGTCCTGCAGAGCCCCTGGACTGGGTGGGTGGAGGGAACGGAAATAAGGCAGGTAAGCCAGGATATGTGTGTGGGATGCCACACTGTGGGGTTCTGGGAGTTTAATACCACACTTGGGGGGGGGCCCTGGGAGAATAAAATACATAAACGCTCACTCCAGCTTGAGATTCCATCTGATTTTGTGCTGCATTTGCCGAGTCTCTGGGCAAAGGAAGACCAAGCCTCCCTTCCCTCTCTCCTGCAGTCTGCCAACTCCCCATTCTTTGTCGGCAGATCAAAGGATCTATAATTCCTAAGACCATCATTGCCATTTCCTAAAATAAACCACACCCTACAACTCCTGAAAGAGGGCTTAAGAATTCCCAAATGCTTTCTCTTTCTTCTGTGTTAGGCTGGGTTGCTGTCCTCCTTCTAATCCAAGTTCATTTTGGGGGGTTCTCTTTCCACCCAGCAGTGCCTGCAGAGCCAATGTCCCCACACCTGTGCCCCCCATGCCCACCCAGTGCCCTTCTGCTGGTACGGTGCTATTCTGCAGGTCCAGTCTCAGGCCCCTCTTAGTTCAGGCTGGTTAATTGGTACATTCATCATTCATTCTTTCATTCATTCATGCAGCAAGCATCCATTGAGTGCCCTTTATGTACTAGCCCTGCACTGTCCACTGGTCACTAGCCCCATTGGACTACTGAGCACTGAAGTGTGGTGTCGGGATTGAGACATGCTGTCTGTACATACACAATACACATTGGATTTCAAAGACATAATACAAAAGAGGGATGTGACATATCTCCTTAATTTTTTATATTGTTTGCATGTTGAAATGATAATATTTGAATATATTAGGTTAAATTAAATATATTATTGAAATTAATTTTGCCCTTTTTGTTTTGAGACAGAGTTTTACTCTTGTTGTATAGGCTGGAGTACCGTGGCGCAATCTTGGCTCACTGCAACTTCCGCCTCCTGGGTTCGAGCAATTCTCCTGCGTCAGCCTCCCAAGTAGCTGGGATTACAGGCATGTGCCACCACACCCTATATATATATGTGTGTCTGTGTGTGTGCATATGTATATATATATAGCATTTTTAATAGAGACAGGGTTTCACTATATTGGCCAGGCTGGTCTCAAACTCCTGACCTTGTGATCCACCCACCTTCGCTTCCCAAAGTGCTGGGATTACAGGAGTGAGCCACTACTCCCAGCTTCTTTTTACTTTCAGAAAATCTTTTTGAGAATTGTAGATTCATACACAGCTATAACAAATAACACAGAGAGAACCTGTATTCACTTCCCCTAGTTTCCTCCAAAGATAACATCTTTCAAAACAATACAGTGCAATATCATGACCAGACATGGCGGCTCATGTCTGTAATCCTAGCACTTTGGGAGGCCAAGGTGGGAGGATTGCTTGACTCCAGGAGTTTGAGACTAGCCTGGGCAACAGAGTGATACCCTGTCTCTACAAAAATAAAAATAAAAAATTATCCAAGTGTGGTGGTACATGCCTGTAGTCCTGGCTAATCAGGAGGCTTAGGTGGGAGGATTGGTTGGACCCAGGAAGTTGAGGCTGCAGTCAGCTGTGACAGCACTGCAACACTCCAGCTTGGGCAACAGAGCAAGATCATGTCTCAAAAAAAAAAAAAAAAAAAAAAAAAAAAAAACCCCAAAACGACCCAAACAATATAGTACAGTATCACAACCAGGAAATTCACATTGATACAATCCATCAATTCTCATTTCACCAATTTTATATGCACTCATTTGTAAGTCTGTATTTAGTTCTAAGCAATTTTATTACATGAGTTTTTACTTTTTTATAATGTGGCTACCAGAAAATTTAAAATAATATATGTGACTCCTGGTATGTTTCTATTGGTGCAGCTATAGACATTGGTTATTGTATTAGTCAGGGTTTTCTAGAGGGACAGAACTAATAGGACAGATGTATATATAAAGGGCAGTTTATTAAGGAGTACTGACTCACATGATCACAAGGTGAAGTCCCACAATAGGCCTTCTGTAAGCCGAGGAGCAAGGAAGCCAGTCCAAGTTCCAAAACCTCAAAAATAAGGAAGCCAGCAGTGCAGTCTTCAGTCTGTGGCCGAAGGCCCGAGATCCCCTGGCAAACCACTTGTTAAGTCCAAGAGTCCCAAAGCCAAAGAACTTGGTGTCTGATGTTCCAGGTCTGGAAGCATCCAGCACAGAGAAAGATGAAGGCTGGGAGACTCAGTACCTCTGCTTTATTCTAGCCGTGCTGGCAGTTGATTAGATGATGTCCACCCACATTGAGGGTGGGTCTGCCTCTTCCAGTCCACTGACTGAAATGTTAATCTTCTTTGGCAACACCCTCACAGACACACCCAGGAACAATATTTTGCATCCTTTAATCTAATCAAGTTGACGCTTAAAATTAACCATCACAGTTACCAAGATGGATGAAACAGGGTGCTCTCTTGGGGTAGGGCAGGGAGGGCTCAAACACACATGAAGAGTTTACAACTATCTTACATGCTAAATGCCAAGTGGATGGTGCAAACTCTTGTTCAAGGCTGGTAGAATCAGAGGGCAGAGAGACCCCTCTGGCCAAGGGCTGTGTAGGAGCCCATGCTCACCTTAGAAGGAAGGATGGGGGCTCCGGTCCTGCCCACCTAGTTCCCTCGTTCTCAACCCTACCTCCACCATTTTCCCTCCTCTCCTCTGCAGAGGCTCAAAGGGTGCCCCAATGTTCCATGGAGTCAATTTGGGAACCACTGGACAAGATTTAGGCTTTGAATAGAGCCTGGAAAAGGAAGAGTGAGATTTCTGCCCAAAGGATTAGAGAGGCAACCCCAGGTGTACTGCCAGGGTTGCTGTAACAAGGACCACAAACTGGAAGGCTTAAACCACAGAGTTACTGTCCCACGGTTCTGGAGGCTGGAAGGCTGAGATCAAGATAGTAGCATTGATTCCTTCTGAGGCTATGAGGAAGAATCTATTCCGTGCCTCTTCCCTGCTTCTGGTGGTTTGCCTGTAATCTTTGGTGATCCTCGGCTTGTAGATCTCTGGCTTCATCTTCACCTAGTGATCTTCTTTGTGCATGCCTCTATGTCCAAATTTCCCCCTTTTAAAAGGATACCAGTTACATTGGATTAGGAGCCAATCCTACTCCAGTATGACCTCATCTTGCTTAACTAACCACATCTGCAAGGACCCTATTTCCAGCTAAGGTCAAAATCACAGGTGCTGGGGGGTGGGTGGGTAGAACTTCAACATAGGAATTCTGGGGAGACACAATTCAACCCATAACAAAGGAACTTGTAGAATTAAACAGCCGGGTGCAGGAATGAAATGGTTAGGTTCAGCTGGACTGGGTTCCACAGGTTTGGGGGAGCGTATGGGCACTAACTTCAGAGGTGTGCACACACAGATGCACACATGCATGCATGAACACGTGTGCACACAGATAGGGAATTCAGGCATGTAATAAGATGGATAAAACAGTATTTGTGGGAGCTCTTGACAGAGTGATTAGGATGAATGTTTGGTTGAGCGTCTGAGGGGACTGTCACCCATCATATCCTCATCCCTCAGCAGGAGAAGGGAGGGGTCTGCAGTGTGCTCATTGTGGTGCACTGTTGCAGGGCCTGAAGGCAGAGGAGAGCTGCAAGCCTGATGCTCACCCCTTCCCCCCACCTGTTTACCTCTTCTAGGAGCCTCTACTTTGAATGAAATGTCTGACGAAGAGCAGTTGGAAGGGGCATGACATTGTTGGATGCCTGCTTGCCTCCAGTCTCCCACTTGTGTGGGCCTCTTCCTGAGGTGGGCAGTGGAGACAAGCATGGAGGGGTGGGTGGGCAGTAGAGGTCTAGGACACTAGGCTGGGGAGCAGAAACGCACTGAGGTTGGCCTTGGGGGCCTACGCTCGGGCCATTGCAGCATGAAGGCTGGAGGCAGTCCTGGGGCTCTACCTGGAGCTTGCTCTGTTTCTCTCTCTGGACCTCTCCCATGGCTGGGTGCCCCAGTGTGTACTCCCCCTTCCCCCTGCCTTGGCACTGTAAGAGCCTTGATGGCTTTGGAATCCAGGATGGTTGCTTGCTCATCAGGACCCAGGACGCAGGGCCAGGGGTTCCAAGGAGGCCCTCCTGCTTCCACCCACAGAGCCCTATCAGCCCTAGTGCCTGTCGTAGCTTCACCGCTCTCCTCCTTTCCCTAGGGTGCAGAGCAGGGGTTGCGGAAGGTGGGGGACAGGCTAGGGGTGGGGGTTCTCCTGGTTCCTCTCCTTCCTCCGGACACTCCTGCCCTGCAGCATCATTTCTTTTACCTCCAATGAAAGGCCCCCAACATGGAACCTGGTGAATGAAACCCCTTCCCTTTTCCGATGAGGAGAATGTTACCCTCTGGAGTTTCACAGGAAAGTAATGTGAGTTGCAGAGTGAGTCAGGAGCATGGACAGGCAAGGGAGCACAGAGCCTGGTCATTGCGCCCGTTCATCCCTCTGAGAACACTGTGCAGCCAGCAGCACCTCCACTTGGATCTGGGTGGGAAGGTCCTGGCACCTTCTCTGAGAGGTCCATCTCGTTACTTGGACCTGGGGATGGTAGAGGGCTATAGGGGGTGGGTACAGGAAGGACAGACTGAGCCCCCTAAGGATAGGAGGAGGCCCACATTCTGGGCCCAACCTGCAGAGACTCTTGGGTGAGTTCTTGGATCCTCCAGAGATGAAATTAGGCCCACCTTCCTCCCACATGGCTTTGAGGGACCCTAGAAAGGCAGTGTTCCTTTCTTCCATGAACTGATGCCCCATCACTGGCCACCCTGCCCCTGGTTCACTTAGCCCCAGTGAAAGCTTACCCTCCTCCTGCCTCTGCCTTTGCAGGGGACAGTCCTCACCTAGTGTATCCTTCCCCAGGCAGCCACCTGGCCCATCACCACCCACTTCCTGTCCTGTTTACCCATCCCCTTCTCAGAGAGGCCTCCCTGATCACCCTGTGTGGAGTAACTTTCCTCTCCCACCGCAAGCCCCTTATCCCCCTTTCTTCCCTTTATTTTTTCCACAACACCTTTTACCCTCTAGCATATGAGACATTTTGTCACCTGTTAGTTTATTGTCATCATATCTGTCTCCCTTTGGTAGAAATTGCTGGGGCAGGGCTTTGGTGGCTTGCTCACTGTTGAGCCTTGGTATGTGGCCTGGGATGGCTGTTGGACCAATACAGAATCATATAATGAAATAAATATTATGCATATATAACAAGATAAAAATAGAATGAATGTAAAAAGGAAAGATACCCTCAATGCTGTGAGGTCCAATGCAAGTGATTTGCTGATTAACAATAGAAAAGCAATTATACATTGTATTTCACAAGCTTAGCTTGGTGTGAAAGAAATAGCTCATTTTTAAACTTTCTTTTAATTAAAAACATGACAAAACCCTGTCCACCAGTTTGTGGGAAACCGAATCCACCAGTGTTGAGGCGGCTTCAGGGTCTTCCCCCTCCCAGGGTTGTGTGAAGACCCCGGAGGTCGTGTGCAGAACAGAACAGTGCCATGTGCTCCCTGGGCTGTGCTGGCCCTGCTGATCTGCTTGCTGCTCTCTGGAGGCTTCTGGAGCCCTAGGTCCAGCCTCCTGAGCTGCCCCTTTCTGAGGTCCTGCTGTCCCTTGTGAGGGATGGTGAGACGTTGATCACCACCTGTAGGGGTCTGTCCTGCAAACCCTGACTCCACAACGGATGAACAAAATACACTCACACACCGAGTCTAGTGAATGAGTGGGCTAGGGAGGTCGTCAGCTGCTCTCAGAGGGTGATTGCAGCCACCCGACCCCATCTTGCTGTTCCTCCTTGCATTTATTCAGTATAGATTTAATAACAGAAGTTCTAAGTCAGCATGCTTGTGGATTATTAGCATGGTTAAAAGAGTGGTTTTGCGAATGATAAAAGCTTTTGTTCCAGGGCCCAGCGCAAACACTATTAACAGGTAATCCCCCTGATTGACTGCCCCCTGAGAGGACCATCCAGCACAAAGTTTACATGAGTAAACAAGCAGTTAGAGTAGGGACAAAGGAATTGGCGGTAAACAGACTTAATGGGGAAGCTTCTACTATCCCTAATCTTCACCCTATGACCTAATGCTCTAAGGTAAGAAACTGGCTGCCTTCAGCCTGTCCCATTATTACAAGATAATGAAAACCTTTTGGCCTTCCAAAAGGTTTGAGACTATGATCTTACAACGTTCCCTAATATTTCCCTTAATATTTTACCAACCACCCTGAGTGACTCCCAACAGGATGTGCAGAGAGGGACCTCAAGCTGCTAGCATGGGCTTCCTGGTTTTCAGGAACTTTGCAGTGGGCCCTGGTCTCACCACTTCCACCACAGCCCTTCCCAGACCCAGAGGCACTGTCCCCCCTCCTCCCCCAGGATGCTCTCACACAGCTGCTTCACAGCACAATTTCTTGAGCATTAAAACCTTTCAGCCCCCACAACCCAGCTGGCCCTGGGTTGAAGATAAAAAAACTGAGCTACATTTCTGGAATGGAGGAGGGAAAATACAAATGAATAATTCAATAGATTATTCTCCCACAAAAGTTAAATGGCAACGTTTGTGAATGATTTTTTTTTTTTAATAGAGCCTATTCAGTTATCCCTGTAATGATAGGGAGTACAGTCAGTCATTCTCGTTCCTGTTGTATGCCTGTCAAGCAGGAGGGAAAGGGGTGGTGACAGGCAGGGCACTGGAACTCTGGAGCCGCGCTCACCTGGGCCACTGTGGGTATGGTAGCAAAGGTGAACGGGTCTGTTGAGCATGAGGCCAGAAGGCTGAGGCCGCTGACCCAGCACCTCAATATGGGGAGAACCCAAGGTGTGCTGTGTGCAACTGACTCCCGGTACAGGATCCAGGCCTTGGGTGCCGAGAGGACTGAACTGGGAGTCAGGATTCCTGGGTTCCAGGCCTGTCTTTGCCTGAAACCTAGGAGTGGCTTGAGCCGACTTCCCCACTCTATGCCTGTTTCTTCAGCTGTGATGGCTGACGGTGCACTCTGCCTCCCTCCTTCACAGGGCTGGGGTCAGGATGGAGCAAGATGTCACAACTCAGGGGCTGTCAGTGGGCGGTCCCCAGCCTACAGCATGTCATATTTGGTCTGCACAGTGCTTCAAGTTTGGATTCGTTGACAACATTTAAGAACTGGGGATCAGAGGTGGTGACTCATGCCTGTAATCCCGGCACTTTGGGAGGCTGAGGTGGGCAGATCACGAGATCAGGAGTTCAAGACCAGCCTGGCCAACACGGTAAAATCCCATCTCTACTAAAGATACAAAAAATTAGCCAGGCATGGTAGCGTGAGCCTGTAATCCCAGCTACTTGGAGGCTGAGGCAGGAGAATCTCTTGAACCCAGGAAGTGGAGGTTGCAGTGAGCCAAGATCGTGCTGTTGCACTCCAGCCTGGGTGACAGGGTGAGACTCCGTCTCCAAAAAAAACCAAAAGAACAAAAAAAACCTGGGAAATTAAAAATAAAAGCCTGGACTTCCTGCACCTCTTAGACAAATGAACGAAGTGGCAACCCGAGGCCTGTCTTACCACACCTCAGGCAGCGCACACACCTCCCCTGTCCTTGTTGCCTTTGCTTTGCTTGTTGTCTGTCCTGTCCCCTCATGGCCAGATTTGAATTTGCGCCCTGGTAGAAGTGAAGCACTTTGTGGAAATATAAATTATTATGTGTGATTGTACTTTTATTGCCTGTTTCATCCAGGGTGTGCTATGCTCTAAAAGGCCCGAGGAGAGCATGGATGAGCTCTCTGAGGAGAGCTTCTTGAGCGAAAGTGTGCACGTTATGGTGCCATCCCTAACTTTAGAGATGACAGTCATAGGATGAGCAGGGCCCTCCCCTGGCCAGGATGGGATTCGTCAGGAAGGTAAGGGCATCTGTTCTGGGGTGGCTGCTGGCTTGAGACTGAGTTGTCTCAAAGAGAAGTGGATTTGGCTTTATTCTTGGTCAAGACTTGGGTCAGGAAAGACTTTCAGATCTGTGGCTCCAGCCACTCTGGCCGCTGATCCTTGGGGTGCCTGCCTTCCACAGGGGCCTGGGCTCTCCTGCTGGGGCAAGGGGAAGGTGTAGGGGCCCTGGGCCAGGTGATTGGTGATCACTAGCTCCCCAAGGGGTACGGGGGGCAGCAGTTACTCAGGAGAAAGGCATGGCATTCTCAGCATGAAACAACTGCCCCTGTTTAGTTTTCCTCATTTTTCATTTTCATCATCATCATTACCTTCCCTCCTGGTACCAAAAGGCCCTTTTCTTTTAGTAGAGAAAGAAAATATTTTTATCACTGGATAAGCATTAAATCAGAATGTAGTGCTCATCACAGGCAATCTGCTAAGCGACTGCAAAGACAGAAAGAAATCTCCCCCTTTACATGGCCAGGCAGCTACAACCCGCTACCTGCATCTTCTCCAGATAAACAACTAGCCCTCAAGTAGTTGACAGAGCCATTTGTCACACATAGTTCATCTTCATTTGATCTGGTAGGTGGGGTGACCACCTGTGTTAGCTAATTGGCTTTATCCAGAGGAGAAACAAACTTCTCATATCTTTTTTTTTTCTTTCTTTTTGAGACGAAGTCTCACTCTCTCGCCCAGGCTGGAGTGCAGGGGCGCGATCTCCGCTCACTGCAACCTCCGCCTTCTGGTTTCAAGCGATTCTTCTGACTCAGCTTCCTAATAGCTGGGACTACAGGCACGTGCCACCATGCCCGGTTAATTTTTGTATTTTTAGTAGAGATGGTATTTCACTATATTGGCCAGGCTGGTCTAGAAGTCCTGATCTTGTGATCCACCTGCCTTGGCCTCCCAAAGTACTGGGATTACAGGCATGAGCCACCGCACCCGGCCCAAACGTCTCATATCTTTATGACAGGAGATGGTTTTGCAAGTTGGAGCAAGACACCTACTGAAGTGAGGCTCCTACCCTCCCGCAGAAACTTGCAAATAGGAGTGCTGTCTTCCTTGATTATTACATTTCAAAGAGATGGCTCCCAGATTTTTGAGAAGGAAGTCCCTGGGTCCTAAAACTGATGAAAAGCCTGTTTAATTTTGAAAATGATTTATCTACACATTTTAAAGAAGAGAAAGTACTTCAAGTTTGCTAACAATACTCTAAGAAAAAGGAGAGGAGTAGAAAGAAGGCATCTTCTGTTATTTGAGACAGTCCTAGAACCTACTGTGTGCCTCTAAGCAACCTAGAAAGTTATCTAGGATTATTATTTTGTTATTACTATTATTGTATTTTCTTGAGTTTACATTGTTGCAACTTTCTGATCTGGTTATAATAATACCTGTTCATTGTAAAGTTTTTAGAGCAGAAAAGTATGAAGAAGCAGGGAAAAAAACTCACAGTATCCTACCTCTCGGAGACATAGGAACTTTCTGGCTTGCTTTCTATCAAGTTTTCCACTAAGCATTTTTTAAAAAGATATATGAAATAATAGTGAGTTTACACATATATTCTGACTTTTTTGGCTTAAATTTAATGGTTGGCCTATGTCATTTAAAACATCTTTATATATATGATGTTTTGGTGGCTATACGACCACCCTCGTGGTGTTTTGTTGTTGTTTTTTTGAGACAGAGTCTCCCTGGAGTGCAGTGGCACGATCAGGGCTCACTGTAGCCTCCCTCTCCCAAGTTCAAGTGAGACTCCTGCCTCTGCCTCTCAAATAGCTGGGACTATAGGTGTGTACCACCATGCCTGGTCAATCTAAAAAAAATTAGTAGAGTTCTAGACCAGCCCAAGCTGGTCTAGAACTCATGGGCTCAAGCAATCCTCCTGCCTCGTCCTCCCAAAGTGCTGGGATTACAGGTGTGAGCCACCATGCCAGCCCTCCCATCATTTTGAAGCCCTGTAGTCCCCAGCCTTTTCCTCATGGTGCATATTTAGGTTGCCTGATTAATAAGACTCTAGACAACAGTCTATCTTGTTCAAACTCTCTTTGTGATTTTGGTAATTTCCTGAGGATAAAATCCTGAAAGGGGTATTACTGGGACCAAAGGTATAAGCATTTTTATTATTTTATTTTTTTGAGACTGAGTCTCTCCTTGTCGCCCAGGCTGGAGTGCAATGGCACGATTTCAGCTCATTGCACACTCCGCCCCGCTCCCCAGGTTCCACTGATTCTCCTGCCTCAGCCTCCCAAGTAGCTGGAATTACAGGTGCCCACCACCAAGCCCAGCTAATTTTTTATATCTTTAGTAGAGACGGGGTTTCACCATGTTGGCCAGGCTGGTCTCAAACTCCTGACCTCCTGATCTACCCACCTCAGCCTCCCAAAGTGCTGGGATTACAGACGTGAGCCACCATGCCCACCTGGCACAGTATTATTATTATTATTTTGAGATGGAGTTTTGCTCTTGTTGCCCCGGTGGGAGTGCAATGGTATGATCTTGGCCCACCGAAACCTCTGCCTCCCAGGTTCAAGTGATTCTCCTACCACAGCCTCCCGAGTAGCTGGGATTACAGGCATGTGCCACCACACCAACTAATTTTGTATTTTTAGTAGAGATGGGGTTTCTTTATGTTGGTCAGGCTGGTCACGAACTTCTGACCTCAGGTGATCCACCTACCTTGGCCTCCCAAAGTGCTGGGATTACAGGTATGAGCCACTATAGGCATTATGAAACCTTTTGATAGATATTTCCAAACCATCTTTCAGAAAGTTGATACCAATGACCAGACTTGAGTATTAACAATACATATATTTTATCAATTTGATAGGTTAAAAATAAGATTGTATTATTTTCTTTCTTTTTTTTTTTTTTTTGAGACGGAGTTTCGCTCTTATTACCCAGGCTGGAGTGCAGTGGGGCGATCTCGGCTCACCGCAACCTCCGCCTCCTGGGTTCAGCCAATTCTCCTGCCTCAGCCTCCTGAGTAGCTGGGATTACAGGCACGCGCCACCATGCCCAGCTAATTTTTTGTATTTTTAGTAGAGACGGGGTTTCACCATGTTGACCAGGATGGTCTCGATCTCTTGACCTCGTGATCCACCCGCCTCGGTCTCCCAAAGTGCTGGGATTACAGGCTTGAGCCACCGCGCCTGGCCAAGATTGTATTATTTTCATTTGTATGTCTTTGGTTACTAGAGAGATTAAACCCAAACCAAAATTTAATTTTATTGATTTTTTGTAAATTTTTGTTGTTTCTTTTTTAGACACAGGGTGTTGTTTTGTCATCCAGGCTGTAGTGCAGTGGCACATCATAGCTCAGTGCAGCCTTGAACTCCTGGTCTCAAGCAATCCTCCCATTCAGCCTCCCAAAGCACTGGAATTATAGGCATTGGCCACTGTGCCCAGCCTACTTGCTTATTTGTTTTTATTTTTTGAGACAGCATCTTGCTCTGTGACCCAGGCTGGAGTGCAGCGGCGTGATCATGACTAATTGCAGCCTCAACCTCCTGGGCTCAAATGATCTTCCTGCTGCAGCCTCCCAAGTATCCAGGACTACAAGCTAATTTTTTGATTTTTTTTTTTTGGTGAAGACAGGGTCTCACTGTGTTGCCCAGGCTGGTCTCAAACTCCTGAGCTCACGCTATCCCCCTGCTTTGGCCTCCCAAAGTGCCGGGCCTACTTTTGTTAATTTTTTGAAAAAGTAATGTAAGCACTTATAATATCAAAAGTTAGAAAAGTGTGTGCAAAGTGAAAGGAAGACTTCTCACCTTGTCCTTCTACCACTCCATTATCTTTTCTGGAAGCAAACACTGGGTTAAATACATTTAAATTGGGTATTATTAGATATAAAAGTGTTTATATGTGCGTTAGCATTTATATGTCTGTTTTTGTAGATTATTTGTATCCTTAGATCGAGGGTTATTCATCCCCTTTGACAGATGAGAAAACTGAGACTTCAAGAGGTTCAATGCTGAGAGTCACCCTGCTAGTGAGTGGTAGAATGTGAGTTCCCCTATCCAAGAACCTCTAGAGGCAAGCATTCCCTGGAGGCGAGTCATTTGCTTGGATGGCTATTGAAGCTCTGAAGAAAGTGGCCACCTATGGGGCTGGTGTTAACACCTTTAAAGGAACATGGCAGCCGCAGATGTGTGAGTGATGGAGCGGCACTGATAACACCTTCTTGTCCAGAACGTTCTCCCTCATCAAACTGGTGCTTCTGCCTGAAATCCTGCCAAAGGCTGTTTAGCAATCGGAGCTATTTGCCCCTCACTGAGAACTGGTGGTTTCTGAGATTAGTGCTGCAGTTCCTAGCAGAGCCCTGGCCTGGCCTCCTCCAGCTCTCTGCTTTTTCTGTTCTCTTATCACCCCCCACCTCTGGACTCCTCCCAGGACTTCATCTGTGCACAGGTGGTCATTTCCCAATTAATGGTTAAAACCACGCCATCAGTTCTTGAGAGCAGCAGCAGTATCTCCTAACACTGAAGTCCATTTGTGATTGTTGGTCACAACACTGTCATTCTTTTGGAGTCTAAGTGACAGGTTAATGGGTAAGAGACTTTAGGGACAGGGGACAGCCCCTGTGGCCCTTCAAGTCACACCCCTCCCTGCCTGGTGCCCCTTACTAGCTCTGGATTATCCACTGTAAACCTTGTCTCTTGGGTGGGAGTTTGTGTGGGAACACCTCTAACACCTCTGTGGCTGCAGGCCCTTCGCCTGCCCCAGGAGGGCTGGACTCAACAAGCACTCTGGCATGTGTTTCTGGCTGGCCTCCCCTCCCTCTGTTTCCTCCTCTTTCCCAGGATGAGTAAGACCTTCCTGTTCCAATTTTCCTTAAGGGGGCCTCTGGGGAGGGTGGAGTTCAGGATCCTATAGTTCTAGAACCTCAAGGCACCCACCTCATCCCCCTTTCCTCAATCTGGTTGCTTAAGGACCTTGAGAAAGACAATTTGGGGCTCAGGTTTAGATATAAAGTCTAGTTTCTTCCCTATGAAGGACCATAATTATGTAGGGGTGACAGAACTCACAGACAGACAGAGGTGACCGCTGAGTCAGGCAGGATTGGAAACTGTATGAGTTACTGCTGACTTGGTTCCGAGGCAGGACAGCCTGATGGGCTGGGCCAGAGTGGTCAGGGAGGGCCTCAGGAAAGCGGTGGAGATTGAGCTGGACATTGTAGGTTGAGGAACGCTGAGGCAGGTGAGGCGCAGGGTGAGTGTGGGAGCACAATGGTGGCTTACAAAGCTGAGGTTTGCAGAGGGGTGCAAGTGAAGCTGCGTGGCCACTGCTGGGGTACTGAGTTGAGGGTCTGGAATCCTGTCCTTTGGGTCATGGGGAGTCTTGGAAGGTTCTGGAACAGACAAGGAGTGCTATTGGGATAATGCTTAGGAAGCTCACTCTGATGGCAGTGTTTAGGCTGTTGGGCACGGAAGGCAAGAAGACCAAGGAGAACGTCTAGGAAGAAGCTGCCTTTCTGTCCTCTACCGACCTGAAAAACAGAGCATAGCACCAACAGTGGCTTCAGTCTCACCCTCCAGCGCATACTGGGGCCTCAGCCTGAAGCAGGATCTTGGAGGTGGTTTGCAAGGATGGGTTCCATTGCATTTTGTCTTGAGGCACATGGCCAGCCTTTTGGTGACTGGGCTGCATGCTGTGCCCCACTGGGTTAAGCACTCAGCACATGGGGTCCTAGGCTCTGGTGTCAGGGGTGGGGCTTCTGCGGGGAACCCAGTCCACAGTTCCAAGTGCCCTGTGCCCCATAGATTCAGCCTCTTTTGGTTCAACCTCCCCAGCGATTCCAGCATCTGTGTGGGCACTCGGCACTCGTGGACGCTTGGCCCCAGCTCACCATATGCGAAGGCAGATTGTGCAGGAGCCCACACACTGTGAATGGAGAGCTACGTGGGTGCCACTTCCTTCCCCCTCATGTGTCCCCCATAAAATTGCCTCCGCTGGCCTCTTCCAGTTCCAGAAATTCCGTGACTTTGGGTCTTCAATAGTGGTTTTTTTTTTTTTTTTTCAATCTTACTCTGTTGCCAGGTCTGGAGTGCTGTGGTGCAATCTCGGCTCACTGTAACCTCCGCCCCCTGGATTCAAGTGACTTTCCTGCCTCAGCCTCCCAAGTAGCTGAGATTACAGACGCCTGCCACCACGCTAGCTAATTTTTGTTTTTTGTTTTTAGTAGAGACAGGGTTTCACCATCTTGACCAGGCTGGTCTTGAACTCCTGACCTCGTGATCCACCCGCCTTGGCCTCCCAAAATGTTGGGATTACAGGCGTGAGCCACTGCACCCAGCCTATGGTTTGTTTTATATGGAGACTTCATCATTAAACGGTGCCACAGCAATGACAGCAGCTCTAATAATATTAAAAATATTGAACAATGGAAAAGTCTTTTTTCCTTCCAAAAAGAGCATGAGAACATGGAGGTAGGAAAGAAGGAAGAAACATGGGCCCTGGCGTTGGGCTCGGGCTTGAATACTTTCTCTGTTCTTCATAATATCCGGGCAAGTTGTACATCTAATCTTGCTAGGTTCAGTTTCCTCATCTGTGAAATGAGGATACTAATGCCCACCTACAGGCTTTTGGGAAGATTTGAAGTAACATGTAAATCTATCACAGTGCCTAGAACTTATAGAATAGAATTTATGCCAATGGATGTTTTTTAATCCATTGGCATAAATTTTCATAAGATAATGTCTTACAATATTTGGAGGATATTGTTAATGGCAGTAGTTCCACCTGTTTTTAAATTGCTTTTCTGAGATGTGATTTTGCCTTCTGTCCTGAAATTCCCCTGCCAGTTGGCTCAGGGAAGAATGGGCAGCTTACACCACCCTCTGATGGCTGTAAGATTCATTGCCATGAGAGCAAGGGGTTAAGTTACATGGCTGTGGGTTGCCCGACCGGGGACTGGCTGAGCCAGTTGTCAGCAATAACCATAAGACAGAGAAAAGCTGAGCCTCCACAAACACATCCCAGATTTCATAATCAGAAAATCCAGACAGAGCTATTTTTATTTTAACAGGCACATAACTTTTGAGTAAGTATGGGCGTGAGATGGCACCACACACTTTTCAGTGCTTGGGGCCTCTAAATATCTGAATCCAGTCTTGAATAAATCAGTTTACCTAATTCTTTATATGTTCTGTTTTCTTAGGTGCACGGCTGGATTCAATACTAGCTTAACTTGCAAGGTGCAAAGATTCTGCAAGGCTGACTGAGTCCGGGAAGCTGCCCTTGGTACTCCAAAGCCTTGTTAGTGATTATGAGTTTAGCACAGTCAAGGAGTTGGTTTTTAAAAATTATTTTAGTGCCGGGCATGGTGGCTCATGCCTGTAATCCCAGCAATTTGGGAGGCCAAGGCAGGTGGATCACCTGAGGTTGGGAGTTTGAGACCAGCGTGATCAACATGGAGGAAAACCCATCTCTACTAAAAATACAAAATTAGCTGGGCATTGTGGTGGGGCTCCTATAATCCCAGCTACTCGGGAGGCTGAGACAGGAAAATCGCTTGAAACCAGGAGTCAGAGGTTGTGGTAAGCCAAGATCACACCATTGCACTCTAACCTGGGCAACAAGAGTGAAACTCCAACTCAAAAAAAAATTATTTTTATAAATGTGTATTTTTATTATGGAAATATGGAATATGGAGAACAATATAACAAACATTCATGCAGTCATGACTGAGAATTATCAGTGTTAACAAATGTTAAATCCTGCCATATTTATTTCAGATCTCTTTTTTAAAAAATAAATTAGACATAAAAAAAAGTTACACCACTCCCTTTAAGCACTTGATTTTTCCCTCTCTTGTTTTCTAATATTTCCATGTTGAGTGAGTATAATTATCTCAATTTTATGGTGAGCATTTTGGAAATAAGAGCAAACTATTTGCTGTTACTTGGCCCAGCAACTAGCAGTTTCCGGTGCATAGTAGATGCTCAATAAATGTTGAATAAATGAGTAAGTGAATAAAATGTTTTATTTAAAAATTTTTTTAAAAAATTAATTTAATTTAATTTTTATTTTTGAGATGGGGTCTCACTCAGTCACCCAGGCTGGAGTGCAATGGCACGATCTCAGCTCACTGTAGCCTTTGCCTCCCAGGTACAGGCAATTCTCCTGCCTCAGCCTCCCAAGTAGCTGGGACTACAGGTGCACACTACCACACCTGAATAATTTTTTTTTTTAAGTAGAAATGGGGTTTCACCATGTTGGTCAGACTGATCTCAAACTCCTGACCTCAAGTGATCCTCCCACCTGGGCGTCCCGAAGTGCTGGGATTGCAGGCGTGTGCCACCACGTCCGACCATGAAATGCTTTTTTCTTTTGTCATCCTCCTTTATGCCTCCACGCACTTTCCTCATTGGGGTTTATTTGGCTAATAATAGTTCCTATCCTTAGCTCAGGGATGGAATTTAAATTATATAATATATGGGTTTTGAAAATTATGCAATCAGGTTTTTTTTTTTTTTTTGAGATAAATGAGTAAACATTGCTAAATCAAAAGAAAGAATACACTTTAATTCCACCTACAAACGTAACCAGCTTTCTGGTATAAGACCTTACAGAAATGGAACTACTATTGCATATATCCTTCTGTAGCTTGTTTTTCCCCCCACCCCCCGCTTAATGATGAGTACTTTTCTAAGTCATCATATTTTCTGCTCAGTAATTCCTCACTTCTATAGTCCTGGGGGGAGGGGGGACTGCCCTGTGACGAGTCATGGGGTCTCACCACAGGTAAGAGGATGACAGTGTGGCTGGCTAGCTGACCTTTCATGCATTCCGTGGGAAGAAGTCTAGCTGGCCAGACTATTTCTTAAGGACCGGTGAGTTTCATAGCAGACTCCTGGGCGGGACATTGATTTGATATGTTTGTGAACTAGATAGTTTACAAAATCTCAGATGGAAATATTACTGTTTTCTTGGCCTATAGGCTGTCTGGTAAAGGCTTTTAGGAGTAGAAGCATTTAAAGTTAGCCCTGGGTTTAAATCTTAGCTTAGCTACTTGTCAGCCTTGCAATCTTGGGCAAGCTACTAAACCTCTCTGACAGGGCTCTACCCTGTGAGCTGTGCCTTTTCCTCTCCCAGATCGAGGTCCCCTCTGCTGTGGAGCCTGGAGAGTTGGAGAACCAGGTCCACAGTCATTCAGCAGAGCATTGCTGGGGCACCTCATGTGGGCAGCTCTCTGCTAGCAGGGCCCCAAGCGGACTCTTTGGCCCAGGGTCTGGCTGGAAGACTAAGCTGACACACATGTAGGAGGTGAGCTAGATTTCTGAAGAGGAAGGTGTGTGGGTATCAGAGAAGAAGGCTCAGATCTGTGACACTTGCAGTTCAGGGATTTTGGAGGCAACTGAGACAGTCCTCTTACTTGAAAGATGTGAACAGAGGCCTCCAGAAGTGCAGAGACTCAGACACTTAGCTCATTAGTAGAGATACAGATGGATCAGTCCCCAGCTCCAGTGACCGTCTGCTGCCGCATCCCCTTAGCTTAGAGGCTATTTATTATTAAGGGTTTTATTGAAAAAAAATTTCTGCATTTTTTCATTTGTCTTTTTCCCCTTGTGTTCTTTTTTTAAAGTGTTTCACTATTTATTTATTTATTTATTCATTTATTCATTTAAGACAGGCTCTCACTCTCTTGCTCAGGCTGGAGTGCAGTAGTGTGATCTCTCACCACAACCTCCACCTCCCAGGATCAAGGGATTCTCCCACCTTAGCCTCCCAAGTAGCTGGGACTACAGGCGAGTGACGCCACATCTAGCTAATTTTTAAATTTTTTTTGTAGAGATGGAGTTTCACCGTGTTGTCCACTCTGGTCTCGAACTCCTGAGCTCAAGTGATCCACTCACCTTGGCTTCCCAAAATGCTGGGATTATAGGAATGAGCCACCGTGCCTGGCCTCACTATTTATTTAGACAAATATTTCACATCCATGATTCTGTCCAGTTAAAAGTCCTTTCTGAGGCGATGCTGTTGGCTTTGGCCGATTGGAGAATGGAATAATCTGTCTCACTCATCCTGCGAATGGCCCTCTGGATAACACAGGTTTTAAACTGGTCGTTAAACCTGCCCATCACCTTGTCAATATTGGCCACGTCCTTTCGCATGGCCGAATGGTCCTTGGCACCGGTAATGTGGTTGCTGGTGGAGCGTTTCCATGGGATGTACAGGTTTATGAACTCACTGGCATTCTGCATATTGACACCACACTGGGCATGAACAGAGAAAGCTGTTTTGTTTTGTTCTCTGACCATTAAAGCTTTCTTCACATGCTGATGGCCTCTGATATCCTGTTTATATTGAAGGGCCAGCCAGTCACTAGAAGGTTTCTTGAAAGTTCTGTGGATTGTTGTAGGCAGCAGTTCTCCACTGGGGCAGTTTTGCCCCCAGGAGACATTGGCAATGTCTGGAGACATTTTTGGTTGCTGCAACAGGAGGATCGAGGGTACAATGCTGCTGGCATCTACTGGTAGAGAGCAGGGATGTTGCTCGGTATCCCGTAATGCACAGGACAGTCCCACAACAAACTAGTAGCAGCCCCAGACGCCATAGTGCCAGGCTGAGAAAGCCTGCCCTGGGCCAATCAGGAGGGCACCAGCCCTTTCCTCCATATCTGTTTCTTTTGAGAGGATCTGTTTCCCTCCTGAGAAACCCATCCCTCAAGAAACCTGGAAGGCAGGGGGTGTGGCCCAAGCATTTAGAAGCCAGATGCACTCAGTAAGCAGACTTTCAGGCATACCCGCTGTTTTCAGTGTAGAGTTTCTGATATAAGAAAACAGTGCAGAACTTCTGTGAGTCAGCTTCCCCGGAGAGCAATCTCCCGACATCCATGAGGTGGGCAGGGGAGTGGCCAGGCTGCTCAGTCTTGGGAAGAGGACCTGGTGGCGGAATGCATGGGGCATTGGGGAGAGGGTTGTCTAACTGTTTCCTGTGCAGACCTCAAACAATCCTGCTCTTAGCTCCATTTTGCACTCCCACCTTCACTGGCCCTGGGGACCTTCCATTCCTGAGCCTTCCTGAGTTGTTCACTGCAAGTAGATCTGCTTCTGGCAGCCAGTCAGACGTTCGCTCTCTGGTGGAGGCCCATGACCTGTACTTTTCATCTTCCAGCGTGTTATTGCTGGCCCCTTCTAAGGCCTTCTCCGCACATGCATATCTGAATTTATCCCTTTGCTGTCATTTTAGTGAGCGTTGGGGAAGGAGTCAAGATAAACGTGTGCTGAGTACACATCTTGAACCAAAAGCGGTATCCTCGTGTGCTGGAATACTGCAGATTTTATTCAAAGCTCTCAAGTGTGTCTGGCTTCTGAGGAGGACACAATGCTCGTGCTGGCTTTGTGTTAAGACTCTCTTCTGGCTTAACTAGAGTCTGGAATTGAGGGATGGCATGGTATAGGAGGTAGAGGCGCTCTGTGACCTTCGTCTTGCGAAGTCTCAATGTCCCTGTGTGTGAAATGCGTGCTCTCAGCCCTGTGGTACAGATGGAGTTAGAGGATGCTTGCAGGAGAGCAGAGGGCACTGCAGACCAGAGGGCTGTGGCTTGTCATCACCATCCTCACGGTCCGAGTCAGTGCCATCGTCTCCTTTAACTGCATGACCAAGGGCATGTGTCACTTGGGCACAGCGACAGAATGTGGCTCTCTGGTAGGCAGGCTTAACCCAGCAAATGAGCATGAGTACCGACTGCCTCGTTTTCTTGCCAGAGGCCTCCCGTTTGGTTGGCAGAGTGGTGACCAGCTGACCAATTGGACGGGGCTCTTTAATGTCACGGATGATCCAGCAGTGCAGAGCGGCAGTGACTCCAGCTCCAGGTACAGACCCCAGCAAATGGCCAGGGAGGGGGGAAGGCTCACCCGGGGTGGCCCTGCAGCCCCTGCCACATTGTGTACTTCATAGGGTGGAAGAAGCAGGCTTGTTCCGGTGGCTCAAAACTCCCTGCACTCTGGTATCCTACCTGGTTCCTTTAACTTGAGGGTGAATGAATTTGAAGGATGAGGCATAGGACCCAACCACAACCAAGTAAGGATTCACTGGCCCCTTCTATCGGGGGGTAGGGTGGGAGTCCTGATCTCAAACTTCCATTTAGGGGTGGGGGCCAAAGCTCTGTCTCTGCTGCAGGGATTTTAGATATCAGCCAGCAAGTGTGTGGAGGGGTGTGCGTGTGGGTGGCATCAAGAAGTGGGTGTCAGGTGGGTGTTCCCTGCTTCTCTGAAGTCCCCTGCCCAGGCAGTCCCTGCTCTGCCCACTGGGGAGGTTGCCGTTGGCTGAAGCGGAACCATTCCCATCAAGATGGTGCTGAGATTTGCTGTGTACTCCATCACGTGGTTATTTCCTCTTGAACAGTAATATTTGTTGAATGAATTGAAATGAAATATTCTCAGGCTGGGCACACTTATTGCAGGGAGGGTATTGTAAAGAATTTTTGCAGACGAGGCAGGATACTATTTCTGCTGGGAGCTGGGTGTGACTGGAACCTGCCAGCTAAGCGTTCCCAGGGGCTGATTAAGCTGTTTGGTTTCCTGATTTTTGTATTTCTAAGCACGGGGTAACTCTCAGGTCCTTTTTCCTGAGAGAGAGGCTTGTAATTTTGTTGCTGGTGATTTTGACACACAGACATTAAATTGACCCTGCAGAGGAGAAGTAATGGGTTTTTCAAGGACCCCTGATATGTATGTATTTGTTCAATGCTCTGATGTCAGAAACCAGTCAGGCAAAGGTCCACAGACAGGCCTGAGGGTGTGGGGTGGCCACACGCCGTGGCCTGGGCTGGAGGGTCTTATGCTGGCCTTTGGGCCACAGTTCTTTCCATATAAGTGCAGAGGGGGCTCTGGATGTCACAGGTGAGGTGGGGGCGCATGCTTGTCCTGGGATGCCGAGCCTCCCATGCTGGCCTGTCTGCTGAGCAGCCTGCCTCCCAGGTGGTGAGCAGTCTAGGTAAGTCAGCAAGGGTGTACCTCCCTACTGGACTCCTGGGAGAGTTCTTTAAGAGGTTTGAGGTAGAACATGTGAGTCAAGGCCAGGCATGGTAGCTCAGGCCTGTAATGCCAGCACTTTGGGAGGTTGAGGCGGGCGGATCACTAGAGGTCAGGAGTTCAAGACCAGCCTGGCCAATATGGTGAAACCCCACCTCTACTAAAAATACAAAAATTAGCCAGGCATGGCAGTGCAGCTACCGAGGAGGCTGACACAGGAGAATTGCTTGAACCTGGAAGGCGGAGGCTGCAGTGAGCTGAGATTGTGCCACTGTACTCCAGCCTGGGCGACAGAGCGAAACCCTGTTTTTTAAATAAAGAAAATGCGAGTCAAGTAAGCAAGGCAGACAGACGGGCCCCTGGGAAGCTGTTTCTGGGCAGATGTCTCCAGGCAGTGGCTGAAACCAATGCCATTGCGTGGGCTCCATTCCTAACTTTTCTTGCTGCCAGCATCTTTTGTCTTTCCTTCCTCTTGCCACGGTTTCGCCCGTAACTTCCCTCCCCCTCTCACCGCACCCGTGTTATCCTCTGCCTTTCTTCCTGTTACCTGTTCTCGGCCCTCCTTCCTTTCTCCCTCTCTCCTCCACGTCCTTGCTTCCCTATCCCTTTCTCCCTCCCCTATGCTCCTTATTTTCTCTGCCCCTCTCTCCACGACCTAGGCCAGCTTCCTCTTTCCTATCAGCTGGGAGCCCACAGGGTCAGAGACCCAGCTGACGTCTGTTAAGTCGGTTTTGGAATTCAGGTGCCTTTGATGCAGCGTCATTACCAGCTGAGTTGACTTCCTTCTGGAGTGCTCCCATTTGAGCCAGAATTTCCTCAATCACAGAAAAAATGGCATGAACACAACTCCCACATTTTCCTGGGACAATTCCAATTTCAAATCTCCACTTCTAGTTGACCCCAAAATACCCACCTGGTTGAAGGACTGCAGTATGTGGAGTCTCCACATGTGGGAAATAATGGTTAATGTAGTTAAAATGGAACCGGATGTTGAAGATTTTTCACCCTGGCATGTGAGCAGCTCCTGCCTTCTTTAAAATGGGCAGGACAGCTCCTGGCAGCAGATGTGCAGAGCTTGGGGGAGGACCTAACGAGGACACCATGTACGTTGTCCCAATTAACAACTCTCCAAATCTGGAAGATGGGATGAGCTTTATGGTATTATTCACCTATTGAATAATTCAGTGCATGCCATGTTTTGCTATCTATAGTTCTGTGGTGTTGAAGTGTGGTACAACCCGTTATCATTTATTATTAACAGTTTGGAAAGGAAGTCAGGAAGTACCAAATATAACCAGAGGATGAAGAGGGGCAAAAAAGCAAATGACTCATACATAGTATACACTCAAGCAGGAGCCACAGGGAGAAGGAACCAGTCCAAATGATTCGTCCGGAAAACTCCAACAGGACCACAAAGCAAATCCAAGCCAGATAGCGCTCGTAAAAGGCTATGGTCAGATGTTCCTATTGGTCGCAAGCCGGGGGAAGTCCAGGCTGAATTAGAAAGGTGCGAGCTATCAGATATACATTGACATATAGCTTTATTAGTTTCAAGTCTAGGTCTATAAACTGTTGTCCAATAAGCATCCTTAGGGGAACTGCTTTAATGAGCGTACAGGAATAATTTTTTCTTTTCTTTTCTTTTTTTTCTTTTTGAGACAGAGCTTTACTCTATTGCTCAGGCTGGAGTGCAGTGGTGCAATCTCCACTCACTGCAACCTCCACCTCCCAGGTTCAAGCAATTCTCCTGCCTCACCCTGAGTAGCTGGGACTACAGGCACCTGCCACCAGGCCCAGCTAATTTTTGTATTTTTAGTAGAGATGGGGTTTCACTATATTGGCCAGGCTGGTCTTGAACTCCTGACCTCAAGTGATCCACCCACCTCAGCCTCCCAAAGTGCTGAGATTACAGGCATGAGCCCCTGCACCCAGCCAGAATAATTTTCAATCACCAAATATTTCTATTTAGGTGGATGTTTTGCACAAGTAGGAAGGCCTGTGAAGACATTCCTCATGTGTTTATGTTTCCATCGTCTCAGCAAGACAGTGATTGTGCATCTTTGGTTTTGAATTCTCAGCACCTAGCGCGACACATGTTATGTAGTAGGTACTCAATAAATGTGAATTATGTAAAAAAAAATTAATTAAGCAAGGAAATAGTAAAGGCTATTGGTAAGAAAGCAAACTTCGATTTCAGTGTTTCTGAGTTTTCCCTTAGAGATTTATTCCTTTGGATTCAGTCTTGTCTCCTGTCACTGACTTTGAAAAGTTGTCTCCTTTCTGGAACCACTTTAGAACCAGAAACTCATTCACAGGCTGGAATTGCCTGATTATTTTCTCTTGAAAAGAGCTGACAGTAGGGCAGGCTGAGTGTGCAAAGGAAGACTGATAGTTGTTGGGGGTGAGGTATAAAAAGTAGAGATGGGGCAGTGAAGGCAGATGACATACTCCTGCGCTAACTGACTACTTCCTCCTGAGCACCCCTCACCGAGCATGGCCCCTCTGGAGAGGCGGAGGATAGCGGGTACTTGCCCTTCGTGGTCAGCTCCAACCCTGATCCCTCTGGCCTGGCCTAGCTGCCTGTCTGCCCAGCAGCTGCTCAGAGAGTAGGGGAAGGGAGTGGCGCCCTCATGGTCGTGGTCTCTGTCCTGCAGGGTGGGCAGTGTTGCATGTACTGCCTCAGGACTTCCTGGGAAAACATCCCCCCCTTCAGTCGCAGAGACAGAGGACAGCTGACGCAGGAGTCCTCCAGGCACTGTCCCAGCAGAGTTGACTGTCAGTCTGGCCCATCGCCACAGCACAAAGGGCTTCACTCAGCTTCTGCCAACTGCACCTGGCTCCACATCCAAGTCCTTGTCCTCCCACCAGTACGCACTTACTCCTTGAAGCCTTCCCTGCTAGCCCCAGCCCACCTGAATCCCCTTCAACTCTGCCTTCTGTAGATACACCTGCCTCCAGGGCAATTTCTGTCATGCACACACGGGGAACTCTCTGGCGAGTGTACATAATCCTCTGTGTTTGCTCAAGTATTCCCCAAATCCCGAGGAGCCTCTGGCCTTGGAGAACTGGGCTGGACCACCTGTGCAAGCATCTCCAGGACCCTCTGGATCCTCTACATCCAGGCACAGCCGTAGGCTCTGTGGCTGGCTGGCCTTACTGGCCCCTTTTCCATACTCCACACCAATCTTGGTCCTCCGGGTCTTACCACTGGAATGGGCTGGCAAGAGTGGGTGTGGAAGGCAACTCAGGAGACACTTCTCTCTAGACATGGTGGTGCATGCGTGTAGTCCTAGCTACTCAGGAGTCTGAAGTCAGAAGATCATTTTAGCCCAGAAGTTCGAGGCTACAGTGAGCTGAGATGGTGCCACTGTGCTCCAGCCTGAGTGACAGAGTAAGACCTTATCTCAAAAAATAACAATAATTTAAAAACCCCAGTAGATCACTCTGTACAACTGTTGTCAAAGCTGCAGGGTTGATCTCAGACAAAATGATCTTAGGGTCTCTCATCTCCACCTTCCCTGTCTCTTCCACTTTCTATCTTCTCTATCCTCCTCCCTCCCACCTTCCCAACTGTGCTTAGTGTTTTTCCGATTGTTGCCTCTGAAAAATGTATCCCTCCACCTGCTTCTGGCAATTATGCATTTCAAAGAGGAGCCCTTGGGGGCAGTGTGACCCCTGCAGTCCTGAATGCCAGAATGCCATCATGGCCAGGCTGAGGGCAGGGCAGCGGAGGAAGCGCACTCCTGCATGGCAGGTGCGGCTGGCTCGCTTAAGTCTTCCTGGTCAATGTTCACTTCTGCAGGAAAGGAGGGAAAAAGAGCCAGAGCTCTTGGGCTTCACCCAACTGAGAAGGATTTGGAGACGCAGGTTCGGCAGAGTGTTCTGGGCTTGTGTGGGAAAAACAAAAAGCAAAGCAAGCATGGCAGTTTCCCCCTTTGGTCCCATGCGCCTGATGTGGGCTTCTTGGGGCTGGCAGAATCCAGGCTGCGTGTGGCTGAGGCTGCTGGTGGAAGTGGAGTTGTTGGCACTGGGGGACTCCTTCTCAAGTGGAGGTTGCTCCAGGAGCACCCTGAACCCACAGCTTTGTGGCTTTTGAGTCTCTGTGGAGTCTCCTGGGCAAATAACCACTTACAGGAAACTTTCTATGCTGCCTCAATTACTTATCTGCAAAACTGAGATCATTAACCCAACTCTGGGGGTGATACAGAGCAGGTCATGGGCTCTGTAACCCCCTGAGAGCTCCAAGGTTAAAGCACCTCTCAGGTTCCCATAGGGCTCGGTGGAGGTGGAGCGAGGAGGTCTCTTCTCACCCTGCTCAGTCTCTCCTGGGTCCTCTGAGTGGGCCCAGCTTCTCCTCAGACTCGAAGCACTCCCCTGAGGGACTAACACTCCCTCCCTGGGCCTTGTCTGCCTCTCTGTAAACTGAGGAGGCTGGATCAGATGAGTGCAGTACCTGTCAGAACCTCCCCCTTCTTCACCCCAGGTCAGCTCCCCAAACTCCTTTCCTCCCTTCAGCTTCCACTACCCATTCTCCCTCTTCTTCCTCACGTTCCTATGCTTCCTGCCTTTTAGATCATCTTTGAGAATTTTATGCCAATAACTTGGCAAAGGCAGGAGGCTGGGGAAGGCATGAGAATGGGAAGGAAGGAAACAAAAGGAAGTTGGGGTCAGGCTGGAAAGTCCAAGCATCCACTTACCCATTAGATTAGGGGATGCTCACAAGGTTGAGGCAGCTAGAGGCTCTTCCAGCTTTCTACTGCACATCGCCATTTATAATCCGGCATCCCCCTGACTTGATGGCCACCAAGACCTTGCTGAGCTACTAAGTGATGGCAGGTCATGAAGCTTGCAAAGAGGCCGTCCTCCCCCATGTGAGCCTCCTGGTTCAAAGTGCTTCCTCTGGCTGATTGTAAACCTTTCTTCCCTAAGTCTCACTTGGGGCTCTTAGGCTTGCCTTTTGGAGGCTCACAGAACACTGAGGTCTGTCCCTTCTTCCTCCAGCCATCCCTTCACACTTCAGGAGACATCCCATTCTCTCCACTTGCTGCAGGACCAGGTCTTCAGACACTTGCTCAGCCCTCCTTCATCTACAGGTGAAGGCTTCCATGGCACCATCTCCAACATCTCCCACTCCTGGCCTTGCTTCCACCTACACCAGGGGAGCATCTGTTCCCTGCTCCCTTGAATCTGCTTTTGTCAAGGTCACTAATGACCTCCTGGTTGCTAGATCAGTGGTGCCTTCTCTGTCTTCCACTTCTTTGACCCCACTTAGCATTGAGTGGAGTTGACCCATCTGTCCTGGAAATACTGTCTCCTCTTAGCCTCTGTGTCCCTGGCTCTGTGTCTGGGTTTTCTTTCACCTGCAGACCTTCCTTCTCAGTGTCCTTTGCTGCCACCTGAATGTGGGAGCTGACCTCAGGCCTGTCCTTGGCCCTCTTCCTTCCTCTGTCTGCACTCTCTCCCAGTGTCTCCTCGAGTCCCTTGTCCTTTGACTCTGGAATGTGCATCTCCAGCCCTTACTTCTGTGCTGAGATATGTCCATCTGACTGCCTACCTGTGATCTCCTCTAGATGTCTGACAGCACAGAAAACTTCACATGGCCCAAGAATCTTTCCATCCACACCCCAAACCTGTTCTTCTCTCTAACCCTTAAATGGCTATGTCATTCCACTAATTGTTCAAGCTGAAGTCCTAGGAGTTACTGTTGATTTGTGTCTCTCTTTTGCTTTCTAAATTATCTGTGCATTGTTGGGGTCACCACCTGCAGAGGTCTGTCCTGAAGACCCTGTCTCAACAATGAATGAATAAATTCACTCAGACACAGAATACAGTGAACGAGTGGGCTGGGGTGTCCATGGCTACTCACAGACACTCGAGGAAAGTGCTGTAAAGAGATAGTAACTGTTGGCCATGACACGCTGGCCTCACCAGCCTTTATTCAGCACAAATTAAATGACAAAGGCTTTGAGTTAACACTGCTAGAGGGTGAAGGTTAAAGGCCCGTTTCCAAGGCCTAAAGCAAACACCATTAGTGGGTAATATGCCTGGTCGACCTCCACCCAAGAGAGTCACTCAGAATGAGTAAGGGTTAGTTTATAGGACCGCATGAGTAAACAAGTGAGTTAGGTAAATTCCCCACATTCATTTGTTTCTACTCTAACTTATTTAACTAAGGGGACAAGGCTGCCTTCAGCCAAGTATTATAATAAAAGCCCTTAGGCCTTCCAAAACGGCTTGGAATATTCTCTATAACTAAAACTTCTCCCACCAGCCTGACTGAATCCACACAGTGCATCCTGCTGGTTCCATTCCTAAACTATTTATTGGGTCTGTCTCCTCCCCACTCCCTTTTTCACCTCTTGGTGCAATCGACTGTCTTCTTATGCTGCAATAGCTTGTCCTCTCTCTTTTACTCTTATCCCCACATCAGATCATGTTGTTTTTCTGTTGAATTCCCATGATACTGGGTGGCCTACAGGCCCAGCTTGACCTCGCTCTGCTCACCTCTCTGGCCTCCACAGCCCTGCCTAACCACATTGGCAGCTGCTATTGCAGAGAAAGTGATTGTATCTACTCACTGTTCTTTCTCTGGGATGTTCTTCCTGCACATCCGAATAGGGCCCCATACCTCTATTCATGTCCCCTGTCCAGAGTGGCATTCCTTGGCCCCCAGGTGCCCTCCAGTTCCTTGTCCTGCTTTTTTTGGAAGAGTTATGGCTACTTGGCATTATATTGAATGAATCATTTATTGTTGCCATGAGGGCGGGGACTCTGGCTAGTTCATCAGTGCATTCTGGCCTGGAACAGTGCCTGGCGCACAGTAAAGGGCCCATAAATCTTCGATGAGTCAAAGAGGGGAAAAGCCCTTCTTACCCATCAACAGTACAGACAGGCCATGGAGGAGCTGTGTGTAATCCTGCATAACAAGAGCTGGGCTGGAGGGGTGCCCGGGGGCTACAGGCACAGAGGAGGGAGGGCCACAAAGGCAGCCAGTGGAAGCTGACCCCTGGGCTGACTCTGCTGGATGAGTAGGCAGGGACTAGCAAGACAGCAAAGAAGAGCATTCCAGACAGAGACTCCTCCAGGCGTGAGAAGACTGAATCCTGTCCCTGGCACTGGGGTGGAGACGGGACTACTCGGGAAGGAGAAGTGGTGAGAGAAGATGAAGGAAGGAGAAGGAGGCAGCTAGGATGTAGTTCTTGGCTAGGGCGCCTGTGGGCATGGTGGTCAAAGTCCACTAGGAGCAGTAGGGACACTGGCCAGTGCTGGCGTCCACACACTGAGGTGTTCCCGGCTGTTGAGCTGAATTTTACAAAGGGAAACCTTTCAGGGCTCCCTAGTCTGGCCTGGAAAATAAGGTCATCACGTACGTACCCTCACAGGGAATATGTTAGACACTGCAGAACTGGTGGGTGGGGAAGGAGGAATGAATCTAGACATTAGTCTTTGCCCCAATCCCCCCAACCCCCACCCTGTGCCAGAAATGACCCTCAGGCTTGCTGTGAGGTGCACACCTGGGACAGATTAACCCCAGGACTATTTAAGGTTGCACTGAGAATGTCAGGCTTTTTATCATCCGGTTCTGATATCTCAAAACAGCTCTGGTAATTCCTGGGGACAGATGAGTGAACTGTGGCCCAAAGAGGGCAGGTGAAGTTCAAGGCCGCTGAGCCGGGCAGTGGACCAGCCAAGGGGTCGGAGCCAGGGCTCTCCACTGCCGTGGCAGTGTCTCCTGGAGGCTGTGACCTGCCGTTGTTAACAGCTGAGGCTTCTTGCCTCTCTCTTACCTATCTGAGAAGGCACTTCAGTCCTTTGAATTGTCAGGCTGCAATTTTCAGACTCTGATTTCTGTGCGTTTGCTGTGATGGGTCGTGTGCTATCTCGAGATGGCAGCTGTTCTGGCTCTAGAAATAGCACTGAGCTCACTGAAGGGCTGTTGCCCTTGGGAGGGGGAGGGGCTGCTGACTGAGAAAACCCCCAGAGAACCAGGGCTGTCAGACTTGGGGAGAGGAAGTGCAGTGACATGATTAAGAGCAGGGGTTGCAGGCTCTCTCGGTCCTCAGGTTTCTTTTCCAGTGCCACCATTTACCAGCTGAATGACCTTGGGCAAGTTACCTTACCTCTTGTAGTTTGAGTCCCAGATATAAAATGGGGAAAATTATGCTTGCCTCATAGGGCTACTGGGAGGATTAAATGAGACCAAGTTAAAGGGTCTGGCATCAGGCTGTTATGTACAGTTGTGCAGGGTGGGCACTGCACAAAGATACTCAGCCAAGGAGTCAAGTGGAGCTGAAGTCCAGCTTGCTCTCCCTTGACCAGCCATGTGCCTGGTGCATGTGGCTTAATTTATCTGGAGAAAACGGTGCTTCTTCCTGATTTTTGCAGAGATGCCATATGGGCTAGTGGTGTCTCTACCCAGTGTGGAATAAATAAACAACTCCATGGTTCTCTGAGACTGCACTGAGCTGGACAGGAGTCTAGGTGTTCAGATTACTGAGCTGGGGTAGCTTCCCTGTTCCCCTAGGACTAGTGGAGGTTTAACAGGTGTGCTTGTGCATGACACAGGGACCTCCCTGGGCTTCTATTCTCTGGGATACCATCAGTGTCTGGGGATGGGGATGAGGAAAGAAAGCTGAATGCATGGACCTCATCTTGTAGTAGCCAATGGTTACTGGGACCCAGAGTACTGTGGCCTCCAAGAAAGAAACCATGGCCCTAGAGAAGCTCTGGAGAGGGAATCAGGCCAATAGGGAGCCTCTGTGGGGCAGGCTCTTGGGGAAAGTCTCATAGGAACTACAGAGCCAGGCTCTCAGAAGGCCACACCCTGGGCATGCTGAAATGAGGCCTCCTTAGCCCACAAAGCTGGAGCCCAAGTCTGGGCAAGGAGAAGAGAACTCATGTCCAGCCAGGACCACCATGCTCACGTCTTTCTGGCCTTTTGCATTTGTCTTCTCACTTAGTGGAGGGCAGAGAGATGGGCCAGGACAGATGCAGCCTGGCACCAACATCATATTTGGCTGCCGGAAACGGAATGGCATTTGAGAGGAGCTGGGCTCCTGATATGACCGGCTGGGACTATTTATACCTGTGAGATGCCCCTACATGCTGCCAGGATCCTCTCCCCTTTGAGGCGGGTAGAGATAGTCTTTCTAACATTGAAAGAAGAGACAGTGACGAACTCACCTTGAGAGGATAATGGAGTTTAAGAAGGCTGGAAAAAGTGCTTCTCTCAATCTTCTAACAGTAAGGGGAAGCTTGAGATATTTAGAAAAAGGTCTATGACTTAAAAGGGCATTTATTAGTGATTTCCAATAATAAAAGAATCATAACCCCATTGCAGAAAACTTATAAAAACAGAGAAAAGTATTTTAAAAGTAACCCATAATCCCATTTATTCTGAGAAACCCCTATTGTGTTACAGTTTTTCCCTTTGCCTACGCATTCACATACATATATAATTCTTTTTGGAGATCATAGTTTTGTAAGTTGCATTTTTTTTTTACTCAACATTGTCATGGGAGTGTCTTCTTATGTCATTAGACAAAAAAAATTTAAGCAACATTTTTGATGTCTGTATATCTGTATCCAGACCAAATGGGAGTTTCTATGACACCCTCCAAAATGCAGTCCTTGAGCGTTCTGTTAAAAGCAAAATATGGGGCAGTGCTTCTCAAAATCTTATTTCCTATCTGAGTCCTTTTGGGCTGCCATAATGAAATATCTTAGACTGGGTCATTTATAATTATAACAACAGAAATTTATCTCTCACAATTCTGGGGGCTGGGAAGTCCAAGATCAAGGTGCCAGAAGATTTGATGTCTGGTGAGGGCCCGTTCCTCATAGATGGCAGCTTCTTGCTGCATCCTCACATGCTGGAAAAGCAAAAGGCTCTTTGAAGCATCTTTTATAAGGGCCTAATCCCATTCTTGAGGGCAGAGACCTCATAACCTAATTATCCCTCAAAGGCCCCACCTCTTAATACTATCACATTGGGGATGAAGTTTAAACATGAAACTTAATGTTTGTATCAAGGATACAGACATTTAGAACATGGCATCCTCAAGTCAGTCATCTTTGGAGACTGAGCTAGAGCTGTAGAGACCAAAAAAGCAAAGCCAGGTAGGATAGAGAAGGAAGCCAGGGTTATTAGCTTCATTTTCTAGATGGGAAAACCGAGGCTTTAGACCGAGGCATGGAGTAGTTTTGATGACTTGGCTGAGGTACTACATGGAGTGTTTTCAGGGTATCTGGGATTTGTTTTAATCAGATATGGTAAGACACAAAAATATGGAAATGACTATCATGAAAGAAGAGGCTTTGATACTTACAGATCCCTAGAAATAGCAGGCATTCCCTGCAGGACCACAGGGAGAAGCACCTGGGTCAGTAAGGAGGCAGAGGGAGCAAGGGGGAAGTGTGGGCAAGAGCCATTACTGGGATTTCCATGGAAAGGAACTAGTGAGGCAGGGTTTGCAGGTTTAGGATTTGTTGATCTGAGTAACTTCAGTGGGTTCTGGGGTGTGGGATCCCTAGTTGCCTTGGACCTGAGCCTGGAGTGAGTAGGGCAGGAGCTATTTCAGTGTCTGAGAGTATGGGAGCCTGATAAGGGCATGGGCTCTGGATTGGTTTGCAAATGAAAGGTGCACTCACAGATTAGTCCTTTACTATCTCCAGGAATTGGTTAGCCCTAGAAGAGGCAGTCCCTCCAGGGTCAGGAAGGCCCTAGGTATCAAAGCATCAGAAGCACATGGTTAATGAGTGGAGCCTGCAGCAGAGATAAGGTGGCTAAGCACATCCCCATGTCCAAGCAGCACTTAGTGTAGGTTTTATCCACTGGATGGCAGGGGAGAGGTTTACTAATCACAGCAGAAGGAGGATATCACCAGTACACATAGTGATAAACTTCGAGTTGTTCAGCCCTGACTCAGCCCTGCCATCAACCAGCTTACAGTCGGAGACTGTCTCTGACTCCCTGGGACTCCCTGTGGCATCCTCTGGTGTCACGTGCTCTCTAGTGGCAGGACAAAGAGGACAGAGGGGAATGAGCATTTTTGGGGTACTTCCTGCATGCCAGTGGTTTCCATGAAATGCTCATCAGTGTCTTTTCTCAGCCCTGTCACACATGCACTGCACTGGTTTTGCTGATTTGCTGATGAGAAAATAAAGGCACAGAAAAGTGCCAGGCCTAATGTGGCTGTCTTAGTCCATTCAGGCTGCTGAAGCAGAATACCGTAGACTGGGTGACTTAGCTTATAATCAACAGAAATGTATTGCTCACAGTTCTGGAGGCTGTGAAGCGCTAATCCCATTCATGAGGGCTCTGTCTGCAGTACCTTCCAAAGGCCCCCCTCCTAATACCATTACCTTGCAGGTTAGGATTGCAACATGTGAATTGTGCAGGAGACACAAACATTCAGACCATATAGAGGCTAATGAGGGGTGGAGGGATGTGAACCCAATTCTGAAAGCCTCTCTACCTAAGAGTCACCAAACCTATGGCACGAGGTCATTCTATAGCTTTTCCTCATAATCAATACCTTTAATATTTTGCTAGCCACCCCGAGTGAATAGCAACATGGAATCATGACACTGCCTAGTTGAGTATATGAGTGACATTGATGAAACAGGAGAAAGAGGATCTAAGGAGGAGGTAAGGCAGGAATGGCTTTGTGGAGGAAATGGAGGGGCAGCAGATTGAAGAGCAGATGCTATCCTAGTTCAAACAGATTGTTTTAAAGAGGAGAAAAAAGAGAAGCAGAGAGGGGAAGCATTTTACCCAAAGTCGCACAGCTGGTTTGTAGCCACACCCGAGACGTGTCTGCAAGTCTCCAGCTCCCCAAGAGCTCCAGGATAAGTCTCCATCTAATGATTTTCTGCATCATTTGAATCTGGACTTTTTCTTAGCAGCAACCTAGGACCATGGCTTTACCTGACTCAGTGGATTCCAAAGGGCTTAGCTGACCCTGGCTCAGGTTGCAAACAATGATCTTTGTGATACCAGAGCTCACTGGTGTGTGACTGGAAAATCCGGTGAGTTAGAGCCAAGGTCACGGGCTCGCTTAACAGTCCTAGGCTGACCCCTTGTTCTTATTTGCAGATAACAGAATCTACATTAGCTGGTTAAAGCAGAAAAGGATTTATTAAGGGCACAGCTAGTTCAGATTCACAGGGAAAGCTGAAGAAATGGCTGAACTCCCAGGAATTCCTCCCCAAACTGCAGTGAAATGGGGCCGCCGTGAAAGCTGCAGCCTCTGATATAATCTTGAAGGTGTTACCACTACTGCGGTTTCCGAGAGCCACGCCACCTCTGCCACATTCTGCACCAGCAAAACCATGCCTTGAGCCTTGCCATTCTTCTCCTATATCAGGTCTGAATCTGTCTCAGACAAATGCTTCTAACCGGCTGAGCCTAAATTGTATCCAGAACCCTACCTGCAAAAGAGTCTGGGAAATGTCATTTTTAGCTTTCCTGCCTCTGTAGTACAGAAGACGTAGAGATAACCAAGACACAGTCTCTGTGTTTGAGATGCTTGTGGTTTGGAAAGGAGCGCAATTACATGAACACACAATTGTACTATTATGTGGTGCAAAAGCAATTGCGGTTTTTGCCATTAAAAAAATGGCAAAAACTGCAATTGCTTTTGCACCAACCTAATACAATGTTATTTGCTCTAATTAAGAGACAGTGAGCAGGGAAAGCCCAGGGTCAGGGTCAGAGGAGGCTTCCTAGCAGTGTGGTTACTCAAGCTGGGTACTGAAGAATCCATTTGAGTTTGCCAGATGAGAAAGACAGAAAAGGAGTTGTTAAGACACAAAGGTGTTTGATATTTTGGGGATCTTCAATACCTAGTTCTTATTAACTTGGTCTAAATCTCTTATGACAGGAGAACAAGGAGCCAATTTATTTTGTAAATAGGGACCAATTTGTTGTGGAAAATATTTTAATATCTTAAAATATTACGTAAAATTATTTAAATACATAATTATAGTACTGAAAACTATTAAATCATATTAAAATTAAGGACAAATATTTACAAACATAACTTTTAGAGTATTACACAGTATTATTTTAATGACAAAATGATAATACAAATACAATAATAACAATAATAAAAATACCAATTTTTTAAAGGAAGCCAATATATTGGGTACAATGTTTCAGGATTTCTGAAGCAGCACATACATAAGTTTGTCCAGTGTGTAACAGTATGTGGGAAATGACCACTGCTGTGTGTAGTGGTTTCTGGGAAATGCTTGAGTGATGCCTGATTTCCAATCCTTGGCCCTGGGGATCCCCTCTCACCTCTGATTCTTGCAGACTGCCTGTCGCAAGTCCACTGATTCCATATGTACAGTGGTTTGGCCCTGCAGGCTTCTGGATTCATGATATTAAGGCTGTCTTGGGATCCAACCTTCCTAGGTCCATCCACCCCAGCTTTTGAACAACCGCCAGGAAGAGAGGAGCCATGAGGAGAGGGCTCACCTCTCTGCCACAGGAGGCCAGAGGGCCCTTTCCAGGGGACACCAGCCATGCTTATAGCCAAGTGGCAGAAAGGGTAGCCCTGAATCAGCATGCAGGTTCCCATCTTGGTTCTGCCACCTTCCAGCTCTAGGGGTCTGGGCACCGTAGTTAATTCCTAGAGCCTGTTCAGGGTGCTTGTGATGATCACTCTCCTCATAGGCCGATTAGAAAGATTAAAAGTGAATGCATTTATCCACATCAAATAGTTGGCCTGGCGCTTAGCGTATGGTAAGGGCTTAGTAAGTTTTGGCTGAAATTGTCATTGATATTCTACATGAAGCTGGCAGAGGGACCCTGAGGTGGCTATGACATACCTGGAGCCAGCCGGTGCTGGAAGGGGCTTGGTCTCTTCTGCACGTAGACTTAGACCAAGCCCTGGCCCTGACCTACATGGACAGTATGACCCAGAGCCCTGTCTGGTTAGCCTCAGTATTCTCAGCTGCCAAATTGGGAGAAAGGCACATCGGTCTCAGCTGTGTCACGGTGTGAACACGAGGATCAAGTGGGAAAGGGGCAGGGAAGGGAAGGGCAAGCTGGAGGCCTGAAGGCTCACTGCCAGACTCCCAGTGCTGTACCTGAATGGCTCTGGTCTCTGCTTTCTCTGATCACAGTACACAGAGCATCCCTCCTCCCCCATCTCCTTCCCAGCCACAAACTTGGAACCAAACCCGCTTCTGAATTTCCCTGTTTGCTGAAATCAGTTTATGCTTCTGTAAATGCCTACACTCCCAGGGGAGTTGGGTGCTGAGAGTAATTGACCACCCAGCGATTAAGCCAGAGGGCCCCATGGTCTGCCTGAAGCCCCTAATGGGTCATCTGCCAGGGTGGGGCTGGTTTGCTTTATTTATTTCACTGGGACAGGCGCTCTACCCCTGCAACGAGAGCCCCTGCAGGCCCTGGATATCCTGGCCTGCTTCTCTGTTTAACCCGTCTCTTTTGGTCCCCAGGTACTTTGAATTTTACGAGGGGCCTTTCGAATATAACTCCACAAGATGCCTGGAGCTGAGGCACGAAATACTGGAAGTGAAGGTGCTGTCCATGTGAGTGTGGCTGTTTGTGGCCGGAGCTGGGTGGTGGGTGCAGGGTGCATGTGGGGGTGGGATGGGAAGGCAAGGGGAGGAGGAAACAGGAAACATGTGGTAGGTTCCTACAGAGTGAAAATTAGGTCTCCTTCCCAGAGCCACTGGCATTTGGAAAGCCCTGGAGGGCTGGAACACAGCGATGATTGTGCCTGTTTTATGACAAAAGGCCAAGTTTGCAAGGTCACCTCTGGTGACTTGGGTGTTAAAGTCCCCTCCTCAATTACCGGTCTCTTAGATTATCATCGCTGGCTCCTCTTGTGTAGAAATTGAAGAGGGCACCGGGCCGTCTTACCTGAAATTCAGCACGTTGTACTGCAGGGTTAAGGATTGTCCTCTTGCTGTCACCTTTGATGATTTTAATTTTATGAAAAGTTTTGATTTTAAATTATTTAAATGACACAAAATTTGTGCAGTTCAGATGATTATTCAATGAAGAACCACCAAGTTCTTCCCAGAGGTGACGATGTGTCTTTGCGTGTCCTTGCAGAGAGCGTCAATGCATGAACAAGCATCCGTGTATGGAGATTAAAATTTTTTTTTTTACATAAATGGTAAAAGAGCTATGCTCCCCTGTGTCCGCTTAACAATACATCACCTATGGCTCTTTTCAACCAACAGGAGGGAAAACACATTAAATGCTGAACATTTTAGCATACATGTGCCCAGCTGGGTTTTCCACTCTTCGCAGAACTGCCATGAATTCAGCAAACTAATATAGAGGAATTTGTGCTATATTAGTCATGTCAGAATCTATATTTATTTGGAAATAGTTATGTCTAGATGTGGAAAAAATATAGTTTATTCAGAGGCAGGCAATGTTGGGTGTTCAGATGGACTCATGGGCCCCCTGACATAACCCCAGGGGCATCTGCGCCTGGCCCGCAGGCAGGGACCATCATTCCTTTACCCATCTGACGTGAGTCCAGCTAGTGTGCCTCAGGGGAAGGGCATGGGCCTTGGGGTGGGCAGATCCGAGAGCCAAAGCTGACTCTGGGCCTTAGCAGATCTGAATCTTTCTACAAATAACTTAACGTCTCTAAGCCTTTCCTTACTTATGAAAATGAGGACACTATTACTTATCCTTTAAGGGTTGCTGTAGACTAGCAGAAATAAGGCATGTGAAAGTAGACAGCCCGGCAGCCTGCATGCTCAGTAGCGCACATCATAGGTGTTCAATAAGTATCAGCACCCATCCTTCTCTTTCCTTCCTTCCTTCCTTCCTTTCCTTTTTGGAACTAGCAGCAGCAGCTTTTCGGGGCTGTCATGCACAGACTCCATAGCTTAGCAGTTCCTGGAAAGCTCCAAGAGACCAGCGTGCAGCTGGGATTAGCTGTTCTGTTTATGGCCCCTGTAGTACCCCATGGTCTCTGTACCCTCACTAGAGACTGTGGGAGACAGACACTGCCCATCAGTTTCACTGAGCCCTGGGCTGAGCACGTACCACTGTGGTGCCCGCCCTTGTGGAGCTCACAGCCATGGGGGGAGTGGGGGGACAGACATGAATAACTAGCTACCCTAAGGAGCCGGGGTGGGGGTGACAGGGAACTTGACCCAGGCTGGGGCTGGGAGGAGGTTGCAGGCAATGCTTCCCTGAGACAGGGACACTGGAGCTCCAGTCTGAAGGGTGACAGGAGTTAACTAGGCCAGGAGGACTCCAGGTGGAGGGAACAGTTTGTACAAAGGCCCTGTGCCAGGAGGGAGCCGGCTGTGTCCTGGGCGTTGAAGGATCGGGGCAGCTTGAATGCTGGCGTGAGGGGAAGAGATGGAAGCTGCATTGCTAGAGCGTCAGGTAGGGCCAGATGGTGTGGGGCCTCATGGTACAGACCCAGGTTTGGGTTTTACCTTTATCCAAGGGCCAGGGGAGCCATGGGAAAGGTATTAAGCAGGGCCTTGGGGTGTGTGAACTGGTTGGTATTTTAAACACGCCGCCAAGGAGTTTTGATTTAGTGGCAGAGATGGCTGTGGGAGCCAAGTTCCGAAGCTGGTGGCTGAGAATCTGTCTTCTCAGAATTCAAAGCTTTCAGGCCCTTTGACGTTTTACTGTGCAAATCCAGATCGCTGTGTTGAGAGCAAGCCTTTGAGATTTCAGAGGGTAAATGACTAATTTCTTTAAATTATATAATGTATAGCTTTTTCATGGTTGCTTCAAGGCCTGGACAGGAAGATTTGATAAATCCTATGAATGGGTCATCCTTCTAGGGAACTTCCCATCCCTCTACGCATGTATTTTCTGTCTGTTGGTGTTAGGCTCTGTATCAGTGTGTGGCAACAAGGTACACACAACTTACCTCTTCCATGGTTCTGGAGGCCAGGGGTCTGAGATGGAGACACTGCTGGGTTGGCTTCTTCTGAGCCTCTCTCCAGGGGTCTGAGATGGAGACACCGCAGACTCAGCTTCTTCCGAGCCTCTCTCCTTGGCTTGCCAATGGCTTTCTCGCTGTGTCCCCATATGGTTGCCCCGGTCTGTGTCTTGCCTGTGCCGTAATCTCTCTTTGTGAGGACATCAGTCATATTGGATCTGGACTTACTCTAATGGCCTCATTTTAACTTCATTGCCTCTTTAAAGGCCCTAGCCCCACGGTGGCTCATGCTGGTAATCCCACCACTTTGGGAGGCTGAGGTGGGTGGATCACCTGAGGTCAGGAGTTTGAGACCAGCCTGGACAACATGGTGAAACCCTGTCTCTACTAAAAATACAAAAATTAGCCAGGAATGGTGGCGCCACCTGTAATCCCAGCTACTCGGGAGGCTGAGGCAGGAGAATCGCTTGAACCTGGGAGGTGGAGGTTGCAGTGAGCTGAGATCACGCCATGGCACTCCGGCCTGGGTGACAAAGCGAGGCTCCATCTCAAAAAAAAAAAAAATAAGACCCTATCTCCAAATATGGTTCTATTAACAAACACTGTGCAGTGTGATGGACAACCTCATATGTCCCCATCGTCTGACTGTACTAGCCCATGGTCTCTGCACTCTCTAGAGAGGAACACGAGAGACAATCACCTTCTGTGGGCTCCACTTGCCACCCCTTGTCCCTGTCATGGACTCCCATGGGTGGCATTTGGGCCTCTCCAGATTTGGCTTTGGTTCCCATCTCTGCCTCAGGGCACCCTCTCTGTCCCCAAGGGCTGGGCTTCTGTGGGGAAGAGCCATCCTAGCCGGGGTCCCTGGCTGAGCTGGGCTTTGCATGCCCTGCCTCTTCCACAGCAGTTGCCTCTCTGTGGCCCCAAGCCCTGGGAGTCTGAGAGAGAAGGAGAGGCTGGGCTTTTCATGGGGCATGAGTGTGTGTGCCTCCTTTCCTGAGTCCCCAAGCGGAGGGTCAGCAGGTCCTCCAGGGCTGAAATTGGAGAGCAACAGAGGCCGGCCTCTGAACCTGCAGGCTTCACTGTGCTCCAGCCCAGTGCCATGAGGAGGCCTCACAGAGGGTACGACCCTGAGTCCTTGGGAGAAGGTTAAAGCCCATCCGCGAATGGAGGGTCTGATGGATGCGCTCTGTCCCTTCAGGCCCACAGAATGTCAGCTGGTGTTTTGTTTGAGGAGACAGGGAAGTGTATGATTCATCTGAGAACGATTCTGATCCACAATTGCTGAAATCAGTGGTAAAAACCAGTCAGCCAGAAAATCCCCACATGGAAAATGCCTCACTCCCTGACAGTGTCAGATACATGAAGAACGACTCCATGATGATTGGTTATGAAAATGCATTGTCAGTAATTCTTGTTAAAATTACTTACACCTATCCTCTAGAGCCCCTTTATTTTAAAATAAGAATCTTCAGTTGCTGCCTGTGCTCACACCCAGACGGGGGTCGTGCTTGAGAATTCCCGAGACCTGCCTCTCCCGCCACCCTTCCCCATTTTTCTGCCAGTGGGAGCTCTGTGCTGAGCCCAGTACTGAGACCAAGAACGAAGCTGGGAGCCAAGGCCAGCTGGGCAAATGCCCACTCTCTGAACTGGGAGCCCTTTTTGTGCCACTGCAGTGTTCACAAGTCTGTGTCCTTTGCCAGGTGGGGTTTCCTGGAGGGCCAGGCTTAGACATCTCTGAGTCTGGCCCTGAGCCAGCTCACTACTCATGTGTTAAGTCAATGAGTGGATGGAGGGAGTGGGTGAGACCTGTGTGCAAATAGGAGGCCATGGAAGAAAAGAGGGAGCAAGAAGAGTAAGGAGAGAATCACTCTCATTTCATTACAATTAGTGCCCAGCTCCCTGCCACATTTCCCCGGTTGAGGGGTATTACTGTTTTTAGTCCTGTCTATAGATTACCTAAGTAATCTATTTCTTGTTCTACCAAATATCAACAGTATCTCTTGATCCTCCACTGTGTAAGATAAGCATATTAAAATTACTCCTACTCTGCAGTTCCCCCTCCAGCCTATGGCTTCAGTCATCCATGGGTTGACTTGTAAAGTGTCAAGGCTGATAACATTTGCATTCTACTTGTAACCATACCAAACCGCTTCTGAGGCTTTTTCTAGAGGTTGACTCTAAAATTTGAAGAACAGCAAATAGTGTTTTCCATTACTGGGATGATGTAGATATTGGTCACTGAAGGCCAGGGAGGCACCAGCTTTCCATTAACTTTCTTGTACATGTTATTTTCTTTTTATGGAGCCTCTAGCCATCTTTCTCCCCTCATTTCCTCTATTATAGCTCTATCTTTCCCCTGCCTCTCCATCCATCAGGCATTCTCTTTAGGGTTTCTCTTCATTGTCTTGCTCCAGCCTGGCTGCCTTCTTGCTGGGTCATGTGGCTGCTGTTCTGGGGCTTTTCCTTCTCTGCCTTCTTAGGTTGGATTCACCTTTGCTTATAACCTATAGTTCTTTTCTTTCCTGTTTATCCTTTCCTTTTACTTCCACCCATTCTCAAGTAAATACCAAGAAATGATGGGTGGGAGGTAAGGTTTTGAGTTCTTTTGTGTCTAAATGACTGGATTCTTTCCTTTTACTTGATGGTTGGTGTGGTGGGTTGTTGAATTGTTGTTTGATTGTTGGTGTGGTGGGTTGGGTTGTTGGTGTGGTGAGTTGTTGGATCATTGGTTTGATTGATGGGGTGGTGGGTTGTTGGGCTGTTGTTTTGATTGTTGGTGTGGTGGGTTGTTGGATTGTTGTTTGTTGGTGTGGTGGGTTGTTGGATCATTGGTTTGACTGTTGGTGTGGTGGGTTGTTGGGTTGTTGGTTTTATTGCTGTGGTGGATTGTTGGGTTTTTTTGGTTGTTGCTGTGGTGGGTTGTTGAGTTGTTTTGATTGTTGATGTGGTGGGTTGTTGAGTTGTTTTGATTGTCGATGTGGTGGGTTGTTGAGTTGTTGTTTTGTCTGTTCAAATGGTAGGTTGTGGGATTGTTGGTTTGCTTGCTGGTGTGGTGGGTTTGTTGGTTTGATTGTTTGTGTGGTGGGTTGTGGGATTGTTGGTTTGATTATTGGTCTGGTGGGTTGGTATTTTAGGTGAAAATCATTTTCCCTTAGGATGTCGAAGACCTTCTCTACCATCTTTTAACATCCAGGGAGACATGAGAAATATGAGAATGGTTGTTTCTTTGGAAGTATCTGGGGTTTTTTTCCTCTAGAGTCTTTATAGATCATGTCAGTTCTGAAATGTCTCAAAGGTATGCCTTAGGACAGACACACCCAGTGGAACCTTTTCATTTGGAGTTTGTGTCCAGGCTCTTCAACTTTCTCTCAAATCTTTTTATATTTCTTCCTCTCTATCTTTCTCTACTTCTTCTCTCTAAGAATCTATACTTCTGGATTGTACCTCTAGCACTCATATCTTTCCATTGTTGATGAGACAAGGTGTTGCTCTGTCAACCAGGCTGGAGTGCAGTGGCGTGATCATAGCTCACTGTAGCCTTCTACTCCTGGCGTCAAGGAATCCTCCCACCTCAGCCTCCTGAGTAGCTGGGACTATAGGCACCTACAACCACACCTGGCTAATGTTTTTCACACATTTTTTTGTAGAGATGGGATTTTGCTACATTGCTCAGGCTGGTCATATTTTTAAATTTTATCTTTTTTCTTTTCTCTTTTTGCTTTCACACACTGGGTAAAGTCCCTTGACTTCATCTTCCAGCTCTTTGGAGCCCCTCCCCCTTTCTTTGAACACTAAGTAGAATATTTTCAAGTTCCGTTTTTTTCCTCCAATAGTTGTCTTTGTGGTCATTTTCTCTGATGGATTATCTTGGTCTCACTTCAAGTTGACCAGGTGACCCTTGGCTATCTATCCATATTTAACCTTGAAACAAGTGAAAACGGATAGGAGCCCTGTGTCTGAAGTTGTTCATGATGCTGTTGGCCCTTTTGCTGCTAGAACAGCCAGCTATTTTAACCAGAAATGATACCTTCTTTTTAACAGAGGAACTCATAGTCTGATTTCATCCCTCCTCCCCATCTGTTGGACATTAAGCATTTGGCTGCCATGCTGTTTGGTGAGGCGGAAGGAGGGTAGGCTCGATGGTTCTGCTTATGGACTCACAACTGATTCTCATTTTTAGGGCCATGCTCCATCCCTGTCTTCCACCCATCTCTTAGAAGTTTCCAGAAGCAGATTGGCTCTAGGTACTTTGGGCTGTGCCATCCTGTCCTTGTGCCAGTCCATCATGCTTCCATATACTTGTTGAAATTTCTCTTCCACTGAGATGCCCTTCCCTGTCAGTATATTCATCTATGGGCTTGTACCTTTTTTAGTCCTCTTCTGGAATGTTAGTGGTGTCTTGGGAGAAAGGAGAGAAGTGCCTGGGGTCAACCCTTCACCTTTAAAGTAAAGATGATCTCTGCATTTGTAAAGCAATTTGTAAAATCTTTTTACACATATTATTCCATTTGAGCTCTCTGACAACCTTTGAGATCGGAAGGGCAACAGCTGTTATATCCATCTTACAGATAAAGCAGCTGAGTCTCAGAGAAATTAAATGACTTGCCTGGGGTTATATTGCAATATTGGGATGGAGCCAGGATTTGAGGCTGGGTGTCCAGGCTCTGTCCTTGATCCAAGGTGCAATGAAGGCATTGGAGGCAGAGAGATTAGGACCCAGACGCTGGTAACAGTAGAGCTTGGGACCCCACCTGGAGTATTGCCAGGGCTGTGTTTCTGGGAGGCATTTGAAGCAGTGCCCATATAGGGAGCTGCTCTAGGGGCCTGTGGGTTGCAAGGAGTGGGGAGGGGCAGGGTGTTGCTGTATGATGGCACCTCTCCCCCATACCCTGTGAGCTCCTGAGAGGTGAGGTTTGGGAATCCTGGAAGGAAGGTTTGCCTTCTGTCAGCCAGGATGGGAGGAGGGCTTCTTCTGGTACTTGAAGGCTGCCAGGCTGGTTCCTGCCCCAGGGCCTTTGCACTGACTCTTCTCTCTGCCTGGAATACAGTTTTCCCAGATATTTGCACAGCTCACTTTTGTGTCATTTCAGGTTTCTGTGCAAGGTTCTCCTCCTCAGGAAAGCCTTCCCTGATCACTCAATCTGAAATAGTCACTTCCCCACCCCTTCATCCTGCTTTACTTTCCTTCCTGGCACTTACTACTTTCTCAGAAGGCATTGTACCTTTGTTTTCCATTTTCCTCCCCAACTGATGTATAAGCTTCACGGGAGCAAGGGGTTGTTTTGTTCACTACTGTATTTCTAGTTCCTGCCAATGGAGATACTCAACAAATAGTGAGACTTGATTTGAACCCAGATGTTTCAGTTAATTAATTAATTTATTGGTATACTCAACAAATATTTCCCATTTATCTGCTATGTGCCTTAGCAATGGAGTTACAGTGATGAGCTCAGGCATGAGCCCCTGCCCCCATGGTGTTTACTCTCTAGTGGGGGAGATCAGGAGTCATGATAGGTCATGGGTTTTACAAAAGTGGAAAGTACAAGGGGCTGTGAGTGAGCAAAGTCAAGACTGTTCAGTTTAACAATAAAAACTTACATGTACTGGATGCTTTCTGTGTGTCGGGTGCCATGCCTAGTCTTTTATCACATCATCCTGTTTAATTATTTTAACACATCTGGGAGGGCAACAGACTATTATACCCATTTTATAGATGAGAAAACTGAGGCTTAGAGAGGTTAAATAACCTGCCTGAGGTCTCATAGTTAGGAGGTATCTGACCTGGGTCTTAGCCCAAGACCCGCTGGTTCCAAAATCCATGTATTTAGTCACTATCTTCCATGAATTTTCCTGCAATCACTCATCCCTCACCAGCCATGTATTCTTCCTGTAGGAAAGAACAGGGAGGCTTGCCCTGTTTGGGGACAACTGTTACCACCTCTAATTAAACTCAGGGACACAGCTCTGCAAAATTAACTCTTTTCAGAAAAAGCGTTTTGGTTTTTTTTGGTTTTGTTTTGAGACGGAGTCTTGCTCTGTCGCCCAGGCTGGAGTGCAATGGTGTGATCTCGGCTCACTGCAAACTTTGCCTCCCAGGTTCAAGTGATTCTCCTGCCTCAGCCTCCCAAATAGCTGGGATTACAGGCATGTGCCACCATGCCCAGCTAATTTTTGTATTTTTAGTAGAGATGGGGTTTCACCATGTTGGTCAGGCTGGTCTTAAACTCCTGATCTCAAGTGATCTGCCTGCCTCAGCCTCCCAAAGTGTTGGGATTACAGGCATGAGCCATCACACCTGGCCTAAAAGGGTTTTTTAAGTAGGTGTTTCCTTCTTTTGAAAGCATGGACCCCAGTAGGAACCTGATGAAACCTTCAGATTCTCCCCAAAGATATGCATGTGGGTGGATAGACATGGGTTTTGCCTGTAACTCGGGGTACAGGCACTTCCTTTAGCCCTTCAGTGGACCCCAGGGTAAGAACCATAGTGATAGTAGTTTCTTGGTAACACTCAGCTCACTTTCCCATTCATTATCAAGCTAGGATAGCTTCCTTTCAAGGGCTCCTCTCTGCACCAGTGCCCAAGACTAGTTAGCTTTTTAGTGGTCCACAGCCAGGTGACCCCAGACAGCTACAGAATGCCTGGTCCTGAAGTGGGTACTGTGCATGCTCAAGAGAGAGAAACCATGATGCTGCCTTTAAGGAGTGTATGATCTGTCTGCATTTCCCAGTGTTACTGTAGAATTACAATCTTTCGAACTACTCAGTGGAAGAAGGATCCCGTGATCCAATACTTTTCTTGGAAATTCACAATATACGAGAACATATGAAGGGATCTGAAAAGTCTTGCAGTAAAGAAAAGCATTTAACTTTATTTGACTCAGCTTTCCCCAACTATATTTGACCATAGAATCCCTCTTTAAAAAATAGTGCATGATTCTTTGCCGAAGATCTAGAGCTCATCAGGAGGGGCTCACTCAATTGTATAATGTGTCTTGTGATCCCTTTCTTATGGAGGGGGTGCTGGCCTGGCTTGGGGAGCCTCTGGATCTTTCTGGATCTCATGGCTTTCACCAGGCCAGGGCCTCACTGGAACTTCCAAAGGCTGAGACCCTAGAGAATTCTGGACATTTCTGTAGAATAGGAGAATCACCTGCAAAATCAAGTGTAAGTGAAAGCAGGAAGGAATTGGGCAGGATGTGAGAAACAATTTCTTGACTGAAATGGGGAAGAAATAACCAAAGATAGGGATAGGTAACAGAGATGCTGAGGCGGATCTGTGGCAGAGAGGGCTTGGGAATGCGGACGTGGCTCTGAGGGCAGGCACTGCTGAAAGAGGAGAGAAACCAATGAGAAGGGTGAGCGACTATTAGAGGTTGATGTGTGTGAGGATCTCATATTGGTCAGTCAGTGTTTGCGGGAATTTATTTTTGATTGGGTTAATTCATTCACTCAATAAATATTTATCAAGTATCTATATTTTGCTAAGCACTATTCTAAAAGCTGAGGATATAGCACGAAAATCATTATAAGTATGCATAATTATAAATAAGTAAACGTAAATGTGTAAATTAAAAATGAGTTCTTTTTGTAGGTTTTAGTCAAAGGGAGAATGCTGTGTGGTTTAGATGTTTCCTTTCCTGAAAGTGCTTTAGAATGCCATGATGCTGAGATGTTTAAATGCCAACTAGCGTAAAGGCTGGCCGAGGGCTGTTCAGGGACATGGGGAAGTCTCAGGTTTCTCATCTCATCCTTTCTGTCATTTGGAAACTGTGATCCACCCTTGAGAAGGGAGAAAGAAAAGGGCATGCCCTGCTCATGAGCCCTACTGTGTGCTGAACTGTGTGGGTGTCTGACGGGCATTCCACTTGGGTCTGACTCTCTTTATAGACAGATATTCCCAAGACAACTGTGCAGGCCCTTGGGGGTGGGCACGTGAGGAAGAAGGTTTCAAAATGTTTCTGGGATTTGTTTTAATCAGGTATGGTAGGACAGGCAGACATGAAAATGACCATCATGAAGAAAGACATTATATTCACAGATCCCTTGAAACAGGAGGCATGCCCTGCAGGGTAGCCCCAGGTCCAGTCAGGAGGTAGCAGTGAGGGGAAAGCATGAGTGAGACTATTGAGGTTTTGCAGGAAGGAATGGACAAGGCAGGGCAGGCAGGGTAGCCAGGTTTAGGATTGGCTAGTTTCAATAATCCTGGCAGACCCTGAAGCATAGGGACTGCCTCAGGTCGTCCGAGAGCTGACTCTGGGATGATTAGGGTGAGGGGGGCGGGAGGTGGCGGGATGGTGGCCTGCCAATGAGGAGGTGGTTAAGGGTGTGGGCTCCGATTGGTTGGTTTGAACAGGAAAGACACACTTGCAGGACAGTTGTTTGCTAACTAGGAATTAACAAGGCGCCAGGTGCCAGAGCGTCAGAAATATAGAAAATAAGAAAATATCGGCCAGGCACGGTGGCTTACACCTGTAATTCCAGCACTTTAGGAGACTAAGGTGGTCAGGAGTTTGAAACCAGCCTGGCCAACATGGCGAAACCCGATCACTACCAAAAAATAACAAAAATTAGCTGGGCATGGTGGCACACCTGTAGTCCCAGCTACTTGGTAGGCTGAGGCATGGGGACCCCAGCGGCAGCGGTTGCATTTTGCTGAGATCGCAACACTGCATTCCAGCCTAAGCAACAGAATGAGACCCTGTCTCAAAAAAATATATACGGTCAATGCCAACGGCCAGCCCAGGACTCAACTCGGCCTATGGGAGATCTGGAGGGAGCATTTTTGGGAATGACTGCACTCTGTCCTGCCTGCGCCTCTCATGTACTCTTCTGTTCTCCACTCCCCAGGGTGAAGCAGTCAGAGCTGTTCGACAGGTGGAAGAGCCTCCAGATGTGCAAATGGGCGATGAACATCTCCGAGGCCAACCAGTTCAAGTATCTATGATTCGTCTGTCCTCCCCTCTCCTTGTATGGCTCTCCTGAATGCCACCTCTTCCGGTCTCTGTCATCCTGCAAGGCCCAGCTCTGAGTGGGCATCTTCCCCAGAGCAGGCCCTGACTGGGCTTAGGAATCTGGGCAGTGGGAGCAGGGGGATCTGATTCGACATGCAGGCTGAGGCGGGCACCTTGCCAGGTGCTGTCCTCCACCTTCTCTCCCTCAGTCCTTGCAGCAGCCTTGCAAGGTTGGTGGTGTCATCTCCAGTCCACAGCTGAGTTCACGGAGGCTATTAGCATGGAAGCATGTGCCAGCCGTCTTGGCAGGCCTATGTGAAGGTGCATTATGCATCCTGTTCGGCCTCATGGTCCTCACCTCCCCTGTCCTGGGGCAGCCGCTCTGACCCAGTGGCTTCTCCTTCTCAGAGCACTTGAGTTCTTCCAGCCTACACGAGACATTTAAGCCCTGCTGCAGATTCTTTTATAAATGCTCTTCAACCAAAATGAGCAGATTATAAAGTCCCAGAGAGGTTAAGAGCTGTATGTTAAAGTTCTCCTGTGGGAGCTCAGCAAATAACAGATGTCCAAAAATTCTTTTTGATTAATGGTGAACTTTAGGGTCTTCTCCATCTCTAAAATTTTATGAGCGTATGGGATTATTTAAGTGTAGGTAGACCATATTTTATGGAGTTGATGTGATCTGGCTGTTTGTGTCTATACTGGATTTCGGCACTCAGGTCCAAGTTTAAATGTTCTGAGGAGCTCTGAGCATGAAGGAGTCCTGCGCAAGAGATTGTGAAAAGCAAAGGTGACTAAGTTTTTTGTATTTTCTTTATAAATCATTTGTTCTAAGTTGCTGCAGCTCCAGACCAAGTCTAGAGGCAGAGTAGTAGTTTTAGGAGGCACATATTCAGAAATGTGAATGTTTAAAGTGATAACGTTTGAAGATCAGGTGCCAGAGGCCTCTGAGAGACTACAGAAACCCAGCCAAGGCCTGACAGTAGCTTGCAGAGACCCACCTATTATAAAAGCAGAACATGAGCTTGAGCAAAGCGCCGGGAGAGTAGAGAATAGATCCATAATCTGTGCTGCCAATTGGCCCCTTAGAAACATTACTGTGCGGCTGGGTGTGGTGCCTCCTAGAACTTTGGGAGGCCAAGGCAGGCAGATCACCAGGTCAGGAGTTCGAGACCAGCCTGTGCAATATGATGAAACCCTGTTTCTACTAAAAATTACAAAAATTAGTCTGGCATGGTTAATTTTTGGTGCACACCTGTAGTTCCAGCTACTCAGGAGGCTGAGGCAGGAGAATCGCTTGAACCTGGGAGGTGGAGGTTGTGGTGAGCTGAGATGGTGCCACTGCACTCCAGCCTGGGTGACAGAGTGAGACTTCATCTAAAAAAAAAAGAGAGAGAGAGAAACGTTGTCATGCACACTGCACAGAGGTGTCCTGGGGGCAAGTGAGACCTGGTGCACTGAGAGTATGGCCGATAAAACACTCAGCCCAGATCAAGTCAGTGAGAGGTAAAAGCCTGCTCTCCAGGCTCAGGGCAGAATAGAAGTCTTAGCCGTGAGACTCACATATCTCAGGAAACATGAAGCAACTGAGAAATAACGTGGCAAGAGAAAAACAGGGATGAGTGTGGGAGCCTTTGGCAGGGACCAGACAGCACAGTGCAGGGGTGGAGCTCCGGGGGTGAGGGGCGTGGAGCAGTTTCAGGTGTGAGAAAAGGCAGTGACATCAGGACTTGCCATGCTGTAAGTGAGCAAACCTTCAAGGCAGGTCAGTTGCCTCTCTTTGCTCTTATTTTAAGCTCATGGAACAAAGATGAGATCCTTCCTTCAGGCTGGCAGGAACCTGGTGCCATGAGGGAGTGGCAGGTGGCTGCTAGAAGGCAGGCATTAGCATTCCAGCGAAGGAAAGGAAGCCTGTGACTGAGGCCTTCTCCCACCCTACTGCCTACAAATAGGCATGCTGACATTCCGGTTTGTATACCCGCCGGTCATGAGCTTGGTTAGCATGAGTCAGTCTCCCTCAATGGGAGTGCGCTTCAGTGGGCTGACAAGACTGAGCTTCTGGACGAGCAAAGCTAAAAGGCCCAGGTGCTTGTTTGTAATGCTGACCCATGGCCCTGCCTTGCCCGGCCTCTGGCTGCCTCTCTGGGAAGCCTCAGGTACATTCTGAAACCCAGCTCTCCACAGGAAATTCTGCTCTCTGTGACTGGGAGCCAGATGGGCTTCCCAATGAAGTCCCTACAGAGATAAAATTAAAAAAAAAAATTATAGGCCGGGCATGGTGGCTCACACCTGTAATCCTAGCACTTTGGGAGGCTAAGAGGCTGAGGCAGTGGATCACCTGAGGTCAGGAGTTCAAGACCAGCCTGGCCAACCCGGAGAAACCCTGACTCTACCAAAAAAAAAAAAGTTACCTGGGTGTGGTGACACATGCCTGTAATCCCAGCTACTTGGGAGGCTGTGGCAGGAGAATCACTTGAACCTGGGAGGCAGAGATTGCAGTGAGCCGAGATCGCGCCATTGCACTTGAACCTGGGCAACAGAGTGATACCCTGTCTCAAATAAATAAATAAAACTTTCCTGACTTTGGCAAGCTGGAATCACAAATTACAGAGGGTTAGAGATAGAAGAGCCAAGTCTGCATGAAGAAACTAGGGCCAGGAGAGACAGACCTTCCCATAGCCTCACAGCTGGGGGGTGCAGAGTAGACAGGAGAATCCAGGCCTGTTGACACCAGGACAGGAACCCAAGTTTCCATGCTGGGCCTGACTGGGAGCTCTTCGGAAAGCTCCTCCTCACTCTCTGTTGGTGGCTGTGACTCGGGCTCAGTGGAGGAGTTCCGTCAGTGCAGACTGGGGCAGTGGGGTGGGGCTTCATAGAGAGAAACCTGTCCTGGGTCCTGAATGAGTGGTCAGGAGAGGCAGAAGGCGGGGCCTTGGGAGAGGCATGGAAAAGGGAGGGGACACCAGGAGCAGAGGAGCAGGGCAGGGGCGAGTGAGGGAATGGGTGGGCAAGAGAGGCCTCGGCTCCATGCAGGAGGGGGCGAGTGTGGGAATGAGCGGGCAGGAGAGGCTTCAGTTCCATGCAGGGAGGGGATAAGCATGGGAATGGTAGAGTCGAGGTTTTAAGAGGTACATTTTCAGAAATGTGAATGTTTAAAGTGATAACATTTGAAGATCAGGAGCCAGAGGCCTCTGGGAGACTACGGGAGGCCTCGGCTCCATGCAGGGAGGGTGTGAGCATGGGAATGGGTGGGCAGGAGAGGCTTCAGCTTCATGCAGGGTGGGGATGAGCATGGGGATGGGTGGGCAGGAGAGGCCTCAGCTCCACCCCTCCGTTCTCTATGAGGCTGTTTTCTGCCCTGCGTCAGGTCTTTCTTGCCTGTCTCCCTGCCCGGCAGGTCCACTCTGTCCAGATGCTGCAATGCCCCTGCCTTTCTCTTCACCACCCAGAAGAACACTCCGCTGGGGACAAAGCTCAAGTATGAGGTGGACACCAGCGGCATCTACCACATCAACCAGGAGATCTTCCGCATGTTTCCCAAGGTGCTGCTTTGGGCAGGGGTGGTCTGGGGGGGACAAGGGAGCTGACCCAGCCGTAGCCCTCCATGGCATGCCCGTGTGGTTTCATACGACCCACTCACCATCCTCTGGACTCAGTTGTCTTGGTCCTGGTTGAAGAGTTGTCTGAGGTGCAGTAGCCCACCCGCTGGGCTTCTTTGGGAGTTCTATCTGGGAACCATGAAGGCCAACTGGCTATGATTTGAGTGACTTTTGGCAAGAAAGTGGCTAGAAAATTCTGGGTATTGCCTTGCTTTCAGAGGATGCCCTGCAGATATGAGAGACGAATGACGACACATTCGTCCTCCATCTGAGGTAGGCACAAGAACAAAAACACGTGCAGAGGTTGTGAGCACAAGAAAGCACAGTGCAGAGCTGGACCTGCAAGGTCAGCTCACTGGATGACCTTGGGCAGAGATTTTGTCTTTCAAAGCCTCAGTCTCCTTATCTGAAACACTGGGGTTTGGACTACGAATAGGTTTGACTGGTTATGACGGAACATCTAAAATATCAGCGACTTAGTTAAGATATATATATATATATATTTTTTTTTTTCCTTTCACATAAAAGAAGTCTGGAGGTAGGCTGTGCAGGGCTGGCACGGTGGCTCCCTGGTCATGGAGGACCCCAGAATGAATGAGCTGCAGACCTGATTGGTTTGGAGCACTGACCCTGGCCACTGAGGACCGCAGGATGAGTGAGCCGCAGATGTGAACAGTTCAGATCACTGATGCTGAGCACTTGCAATCACTCGGACTGACCGTTGGTGCAGTCTCACCGCGCTACTTTCAGAGAAGGGGCCCTGGAGCCTGCACTTCCAGCCAGTTCTGGTCGTTACCCAGGTGTGGTAGTGTACGGACTCTGAAGAGAAGGAAGGTTGCATGGGTGTGTTCATAACCACATCCGGGAGAGCTCTGGGCCCAAGGCAGCACTTGGTGAATGCAGTTTATAGAAATTCTGAGTAGGGGCATGTGGAGGTCTTTTTGGATGAAATCTGAAGGCCTTGTCTGCCTTGCTTCTTGGCTGATTGCTAATGACACAAAGCCCAGAGTTTCCTGCATTCTGTGACTGCTACCAGAGTGTACATTCTGAGGACATGGAGGGGGAGCTGAAGGTAAGAGGTGTCAAACGTGTTCTCACCCACTGCGGCCCTTGGAGGAGGGTGTTGAGCCACCTTTCCAAGGTGAGTTTTACAAGGCCTGGGACATGAGGCTGGTGACAGCAGGTGGGCTTGCATCTAACGCAGGCTCAGTGGCATAGGGACTGCTTCTGATTGTTGGATACCTGGCCCTGGGGTGATTAGGGTGGCGGTAGGAGGGGTGAGCAGGTGGGATAGTAGGCAGTCAATCAGGATGTGGGCTCTGATTGGTTGGTTTTCACAGGAAAGGTGAGCTTGCAGGACAGTTGTTTGCTAACTAGGAATTAGCAAGGCACCAGGTGCCAGAGCATCAGGAATATAGAAAATAAGAAAATACCAGCTGGGCATGGTGGTAATGCCGTGCGTGTAACACAGCTTAGTATGACATACACATCCAAGGAGAGCCAGGGTGTGGACCACTGAGGCCCAGGGACAGACAGCAGGGCTCACCAAACTTTCTCCAGAAAGCGCCAGGCAGTAACGGTTTTAGGATTTGCAGCTCATATTCTCTCTGTCAGCACTACTCACCTCTATCATTCTAGCACAAAGGCAGCCATAGGCATGAGTAAACAAATGAGAATGTTCCAATAACACGTTCAATCTTATTAGATGCTGGAATTGGAATTTTACATAGTTTTCACGTATCACAAAATAGTTTCTTCCTTGGGTTGTTTCCAACCATTTAAAAATATAAAATCCATTCCTGGCTTGCAAGTTACACAAAAACAGACGGCCGGCCAGATGTGGCCCACGGGCTGTGTGCGGCTCGCTTGTCCCTGAATTAGAGCAGTGTGACGTAGAATAGCATTCCCTGAACTTCCCTAAATATGAGTATCTCTTCGTGTTTGTAAAAAATTCAGCTTCCCAGCCTCCTATCTGCGAGATTCTAATTCCATGGCACTGGGATGGAACTCAGAAATTTATATTTTCAGAAAGTAGCCCAGGTAGTTCTTAACTTAAAGTTTAGGAAACACTCATATAGAACATAGTAAACTTTTGATGATTTTTCCGAAAATGACTGTTTCTTTCCCTTTCTCTGGTAAAAGTCTAATGGTGCCGTTTACTCAGCCCCTGGCTGTGAGTTGCCCTTGTTTTCCCTGTCTTGGCACACTGGGCCTGTCTGTCCAGGGATAATGGACCATGAATAAGGACAGTCTCCCACAGAAGTCCCCCTTACATTAGGCTTATTCCTGATGGTCCCAGGGCAGCGTGATTCTCCACGAGACCCACCTGTCTGCTGGTCCCATTGAAAGCTCAGGCTGCAGGCCTAGCCTGTCTCATGCAAGGCTGCCAGCTGCTGTGTGCTAGGAGGAAAGCTGCCCAGCAGGCCCTGGGCGTCAGAGATGGAGGTGACTTTTGCAGCCGTCTAATAGTAACAAGACTCTCGACCCCTCTTCCCATCTGTAAAGTGGAAAACAGCTTTCCTCCCACATTCTCCGCAAGGCTGCCTCTCGGGGCCAGGAGCTAATAGGGGTGGGTAGCTTTGAAAGTTGCAGACTGAGACAGGGGGTGGCTTGGCTCTGACAGCTGTGCCTGTGCCTCCCCCAGGACATGCCCTACTACCGGTCCCAGTTTAAGAAGTGTGCCGTGGTGGGCAACGGAGGCATCCTGAAGAACAGCCGCTGCGGGAGGGAGATCAACAGCGCCGACTTCGTCTTCCGGTAAAAGAAACCCTGGCTCTGCCCTTGCCAGTACCCCATGTCCCTCCTCCTCCATATTCTTCCCCGGGTGCCCTAATGCTCCCCTTTAAGCAATTAATCCCCACTCCCCACCCCTGCAGACCCTCAGCTCTGGGGTATCCCTTCCTCTCTGCAGCCCCATCTCTTTGGGAAAGTCATTGAACTGTCAGGTCCTCAGTTTCCACATCTGCACAATGGGAGATGTGTCAAGAGCAAAGGGCATCACAGATTTGAAGGCACCGAGGACTCGGGAGCTTGCAGCCATGTCAGGAGGTCCTCTGGGCACTGTCTTCTTGGGTGCTACCCTTCCAGAAGCACTGGTTGGAACCAGGGCAGCCTTGTGGCAGACACCAATATTGGCTTCACCCTGACTCGAACTAAGCCAGAGATTGGTCCTTGTACTTTTTCCTTATGCTTCTTTAGCTCCCTTCTTATCTCTTTGTGGATCTTCATTTATTTCTTTAGCTTGGGTAAAGAAGGTGGGTTGAAAATAAGAGCTTAGGCAGGGCACAGTGGCTCATGCCTGTAATCCCAGCACTTTGGGAGGCCAAGGCAGGTGGATCACCTGAGGTCGGGAGTTCGAGACCAGCCTGACCAACATGGTGAAACCCTGTCTCTACTAAAAATACAAAATTAGCTGGGTGTGGTGGCATGTTTGTAATTCCAGCTACTTGGGAGGCTGAGGCAGGAGAATCACTTGAACCCAAGAGGCAGAGGTTGCAGTGAGCTGAGATCGGGCCATTGCATTCCAGCCTGGGCAATAAGAGCAAAACTCTCTCTCTCTCAAAAAAAAAAAAAAAGAAAAATAAAAGAAAAAAGGAAAAAAGAAAAAAGAGCTTAAAGCAAAGAGACTTGGGTTGAATCTGCAGTGGGGTTGCATGAAGCATGGACTCACCCACAATCATCTGGCCTCTCAGTTGGTGTCAGGTTGGGGAGGGTAGAGCAGGTTTGGAGTGACTTGAGGTCCTAAAATAAAGGCAGCTCCTGCATATTTTGGGTTCTTGACTGTCCAACCCCAGACTCTGTCTCAAGAAGAAGGAAGCCTTGGACACCCTGCGTCACCGCTGTCACAGGCAGAGTGTGAGAGACGCTCCTCTCTCTGTGATCTGGAGTCTGCCCACATCCTCCCTGTGGATGCCTAGTTGAGTCCAACATTGAAGGTTAAGCTTCCTCCAATACGGAAATCTCTGGCCCTTACTGAATCCTTAGCCATCCACGTTCCTTCCAGGGGAGGCAAGGAAAGCCTCTTTCTTTCTTTCTTTTTTTTTTTTTTTTTTTTTTTTTTTTTTTTG
>NW_022436997.1:284135-362964 GCF_009761245.1 Sapajus apella
TTTTGCGACAGAGTTTTGCTCTTGTTGCCCAGGCTGGAGTGCAATGGTGCGATCTCGGCTCACTGCAACCTCTGCCTCCCAGGTTCAAGCGATTCTCAGCCTCTCAAGTAGCTGGGATTACAGACATGTGCCACCACACTGGCTAATTTTGTGTTTTAGTAGAGATGGGGTTTTTCCATGCTGGTCAGGCTGGTCTTGAACTCCCGAACTCAGGTGATCCGCTCACCTTGGCCTCCCCAAATGCTGGGATTACAGGAGCGAGCCACTTCGTCCAGCCAGAAAGCCTCTTTCTTTCTTTCTTTTTTTTTTTAACCTCACCTGTGTAAACAAAGAAAGCCTCTTTCAAGATGGTCTTTTCGGGAGAAGCCCAGGTCTCGGGGGTCTCCCTGAACTTCGATCCAGGCTCCAGCATTGCTAGGCGCATGACCTCAGGAATGCCTTCTTACTCTTCTGGGCCTTGGTTTCTTCATCTGCAAAATGAGGATAAGGATAGCAGATCCCTCAGTTTTGGGATTCAATGACTTAACGATTGTATAGCTCTTAGTACCTCCAGCACTGGACACACCATTAGAGCCCAGTTAAAGCCAGCCACTGCCCTTCCAGGCCCCGTTCTCTCTGCCTGAAATGCTGTCTCCCCAGCCCCTACATCCTGCTTTGCCAACTACCACTTGTCTCTCCAAGCTTAGCTCAGGAATCATCCACTCCTTCCCTGGCCATCCCCACTTTTACCCTTTTCTGGGCTCCCATGCAACTTGGTGTCCACCTCTCATGTGGCCTTTAACACCCAGCCCTATAACCAGGGACCAGCTGGGTGGTCTCACGCTTGCAGATTGGAAACACACAGAGAACTTCTGTTTACAGTGACTGATGTAATTGATACAACATAACTATTTAGAAATTGAGTCTTAAATGAAGAGATGAAGGAGTGAATGAAAAAATGGACTTACGTGATTTTCAGGGCTAAGAAGTGGGGCGTATGGTGGTTATGTCCACAGGCTCTGAAGCTGGGCAGCCTGGTTTGAGTTAGAAAAAGCTGTGTTACTTTGCATAAGTTACCTAACCACTCTGCCTCTATTCCCTAAAATGAAAAATGAGGATGATAATAGTACCTGCCCCTTGGGGTCAGTATGAGGAATAAATGAATTAATATGTGTAAAATCTTTAAACAATGTGGGACACATAATAAGTTTTATTATAAAAAATGATATTTTAAAATACTCTCATTTTACAGATGAAAAACAAATGTTTGGAGGGGGATGATATTCCTTGCCAGGATCACGGGGCTAGTCATAGTCAGAAATGGGAATACGGTTCTGGTTTTGCATCCTTTCTGCGGTATCACATCATTTCCCTAGCTCAGTAATGTGACGGTAAACTTCTCCCTCTAAGGGGCCAGTCTCTTGTCCCACCACTTAAGATCTGTGAAGATCTGTGAGAGCATGCAGTTGTTTGAGCTGGTTTTGGAGATGCTGCGGGCCCTTCCATCCTCATCGCCATCATCGTCATCGCAGTGCAGCAGCAGCAAAGGCTCGCTGGGTGCCTGTGTGTGCACACCAAGATGCCCCAAGACTCCATCCTGTTCCAGGCATATCTGTACTGGATGCTATTGCATCGGGAACAAGACCTAGACTTGGAGTCAGACCGACCTGTCCTCCACCCTGCCTTGACCACCTAATACAGTAGCAGCAAGTCCCTTGACCTCTCTGAATGCCTGGTTTCCCATTTGCAACACAGGGAGCCTAATATCTGCCACTCGAGGTTCTTGATGTCTCACATAATCCTATGAATGTACCTGGCATGTCACAGGTGCTCAAAAATTGGTAATTGACTGCAGACGCCCCCCCTCCCCAATCTTTAAGGAGAATATAAAACCTGCCTTTCATAGTGGTCTGATAGACAATGGTGTGCTTGGATCATAAAGTAGGTGACAGTCCTAGTCCTGTTGTAGAGGGTTCTGCACATTTATTCCTTAAACCCATGGCTTCCCCTTGATGAAGGGCCACATTCTCCACAAGGCCCACCGTCCCTTATGGTCTGGCCCCTTCTTCCCTCTCTGCCCTCAGATTGTACCACTCCCCGCTTGCCTCTAGTCACTGGGCTGCAGTCACTCCTGGGTTCTTCCTGTTCTCATCTACCACAGGACATTTGCACAGGACTTGTGTCTGGAATGTTCATGAGTTCCACATTCACCTAGTTAACATCTGCTTATTTCAGCATTTATTATTCATTCATTCATTCATTATGTAGCATCTGATGTGAAGAATATTTGTACCACATAAGTATGAAGCAAAACAATAAAATGAATATTTGTAAACCAACCACTTGATTTAAAAAGTTGAATGTTTGTATCAAGCCTTTGTGTCAACTGGTGTGCTCCTTCCCATTCTACCTCTGTTTCACCCTAAAGGTATCACTACCCTGAATTTAGTAATCATTCTCTCATTGTTAAAAATTGTTGTGTCACATGTAGATGTATCCCTGAACAATATATTGTTAAACCATGTTTGTTTGGGGCTGTATTCATTTCCTATAGCTGCTATAAAAAATTACAACCAAGTTAGTGGCTTAAAACAACACATTTTGTTATCTTACAGTCTTGGGGGTCAGAAGTCTCACTGGACTAAAATCAAGATGTCTGCAGAACTGCATTCCTTTCTGGGGGCTCCCAGGGAGAATTCGTTTCCTTTTTCAGCTCCTAGAAGCTCCTGGCATTCCTTGGCTCATGGCAAAGCCCACAGTGGAGCATCTTCCAGTCTCTTTCTCTGACTCCAATTCTGTTGCCACTTATTTTCTTCTCTCTCCTTGGTTGTCACATCACCTCTTATAAAGACCCTTGTGATGACATTGGACTCCCCCAGATAACTCAGGGCAATGGCTCCATCTCAAGAGCCTTAATTGCAGCTGCAGAGTCCCTTCTGCCACATAAGGCTGCATAGTCACAGGCTCCAGGGATTAGGATGTGGACATCTTTGGGGGCTGTTACTCTTCCTACTATGGGACTTTCTACAAATGGTGGCGACTTGCTTTTGCGCACAATATGTGTTGCATTTCTAAGATGTATCTTTGAACATATCCCATGTTTATTTAGCCCTTCTCCTGCCACAGGACTTGTGCTCCACTTCCTCCTTCAGACCTCAGCTCAAGCTTTGCTTCCTCGGGGAAGTCTTGCCTCTCTACAAAAGCAGATGCTCCCCTGCCACCTGTCCTCTGAGAGCCATAATCCCATCTTCCAGAGGTCCAGGGACTACCCAAGCCTGTAACTGCATTTTACAACTTGTGGTTTCTTGGCCGCATTTATCTGGAACTTCAGCCAAGCCTGTTGGCTGTCCCAGTGCCTGCCATGGAGCAGAAGGACCACTGTCTTATCACCTGGCCACAGAGAACCCGCCAGGCTGGTTGCCGTTGCATCCCACTGCCCACATGATCACCATCCCTTCACTCCCCAGCTTGACCTATTGAATGGCCGGCCACCTGTGCTCAGGCTGCCTTTTCTCTTCTGCAGGTGCAACCTGCCCCCCATCTCAGAGAAGTACACCATGGACGTGGGGGTGAAGACGGACGTGGTCACTGTGAACCCCAGCATCATCACAGAGAGGTCAGTGGCCTCTTTCTAGAATGGCACTGTGCAAAGCGGTAGCCAATAGTCACATGGGGCTACTGGGCACTGGCAGTGTGGTTAGTCCAGGCGGAGATGTGCTGGCTGTGAGTGTAAACACACACTGGGGTTCAAAGACTTAAATACGAAACACAGGATAACATACCTCATTAACTTTTTATATTAATCCCATGTTGAAGTAATGGTATTTTCAAAATAGTGGGTGAAAGAAAATATAAAAATGTCACCATTTCTACTGTTTCACATGTGCTTACTTGGACATTGGACATTCCCTGTGTGGCTTGCATTATTTCTTTTGGATGGTACTGGTCTATACTACCTTCACCTAGAGATGGGTGGGACAGCTTTCCAGGGTGTGACCAGGGCAGGCAGCGTTCTACCTGGTTGTGTCCAGGTGGTACTGGAGAGGAGCTCACACTGAGATCTCAGCTCCCCTCCTGGATCCCCTGCTGGGGTTCATCTGGAAGGTTTTAGGGGAAGTATTAAAACCCTAGCCCTGGGTATAGTCACATCAACCAGACCAGAGGACATGTAAGAGGAGGGGACAGTGGGAGATGAGAGGAGGGGAGTCATTGAATTGGATCAGATGCCCAGGGAACAGCTATTTAAGGGGTGGGAAGAGACAGCAAAGTCACTAAGTGAAGGAGCGCTCAGAAAGGTGAGAGAGGGCCCAAAAGGGAAGGCTGCTTAATGTAAAGAAGCGGGGCCAGGCATGGTGGCTCATGCCTATAACCGCAGCACTTTGGGAGGCGGAGGCTGAGGCCAGAGTGTGGCTTGTGGTCGGGAGTTCGAGACCAACTTGGGACCAAGCTCCTGGTCTCTACAACAAATTAAAATAATTAAAAAAAAAAAGCCAAATGTTATGGTGCACACCTGTAGTCTCAGCTACTCAAGAGGCTGAGGTGGGAGGATTGCTTGAGTCCAGGATTTTGAGGCTGCAGTGAGCTATGATTGCACCACTGTACTCTAGCCTGGATGACAGAGCAAGACCCTGTCTCTATAAACAACACCACACTGGTGTGTGAGAGAGAAACGGAGGCTGCAGCAGAGGAAGCGTCAGAGCCAGGACAGGCAGCCACATTTGGGGTTCATCCCTGGGGATCTTGGGGATGACAGGTGGATGCCTGAGGCCTCTAGAGCAAGCCTCCTCTCCTGCAACCACTTCCCTGATGAGCCTCCCTTAGGCCACCCTCATGCTTTTGCGTTCAGCATTGTCCTGCCTGCTGCAGCCACACCCTGGATATCTGTCCCTTTGGATCCCGATTGCCCTCTCCTGCACTCACTTACAAAAACTCACCTGCCCCTGAGAAAGGCCTCACCTTCATCTGCACAGGTGCGGGAGGTGTGAGGAGGCAGGTGGCCTTATGAGTCCCTCTGTCCTTTGCAAAGCCCTAGGGTGCACGGGTGGGGAAGCCAGGGGCCTGGGAGCATGAAGTGGGAACTCACCTCTCCCGCGCGCCCCGCGCAGGTTCCACAAGCTGGAGAAGTGGCGGCGGCCGTTCTACCGCGTGCTGCAGGTGTACGAGAACGCGTCGGTGCTGCTGCCCGCCTTCTACAACACGCGCAACACCGACGTGTCCATCCGCGTCAAGTACGTGCTGGACGACTTCGAGTCCCCGCAGGCCGTCTACTACTTCCACCCACAGTACCTGGTCAACGTGTCGCGCTACTGGCTCAGCCTGGGGGTGCGTGCCAAGCGCATCAGCACTGGCCTCATTCTGGCCACCGCGGCGCTGGAGCTCTGCGAGGAGGTGCACCTGTTTGGCTTCTGGGCCTTCCCCATGAACCCCTCGGGCCTCTACATCACCCACCACTACTATGACAATGTCAAGCCGCGTCCCGGCTTCCACGCCATGCCCTCCGAGATTTTCAACTTCCTGCACCTGCACAGCCGAGGCATCCTTCGCGTGCACACGGGCACCTGCAGCTGCTGTTGATGGCGGTCTGCCAGGCTGCCCAGCAAGTGGCACATCCTCTCCTGCTGTCCCTCCCAGTGGAATTCGGAGCCCAGAGCCAGGCAGTGTGGGAGCCTGGCGTTCAGGCTGTCCCTTTCTCCACAGTTCAGCTTTGTACTTGGATCCTGGGGAGGGGAGGCAGGGTTAGGTACCGGGGCAGAGTCAGCTCTCAGCCTCCTGGCCTGGCCCCCAAGGGTGCCTCCACCCAGTGCCTCCACCTGCCCTGGCTAGCATGCTGCTGGGCCACACCCCAAGATCAGGGGCTCTGGGGACTGCAAGTGAATCAAGCACATTTCCACTAACTTTTGCCATCCGAGAGAGAGCACAAAGTGCAGGCCCCTGTTGCAGCAGAAGGAAGGCCCTACAGAGAATGGAATTGAGGGAGGAGACAGGACACTTCACAGGACACATGAGCACAGTTGAGATTTTATTAACACTTTTGGTTCCTGAGTTTTATATTGAAGACTTAGCTATGAACTTCTATCTAAATCTCAGAGCTTAGAGGCCAACCCAGTGACTAGACCTTCCAGTGAAGAAAGCATATCTTAAGAGGTTGAGGGACTTAACAGCCAAGCCACCCCACCCGACATTTTCTTCCGTGACACCTAGAGACCTAATACAAGGCAAGGCCTGTGTCATGTCTTAGCTGAGACATCATCATCTGAGAAGCGCCACACCACCCTTTCAAACACATCCTTGGACACACACGCAGTCTTGGTGCCTCCAGGTTCAATCCTACATTAGCTCTTTTGATGAGAAGGAAATAAACCAGACCAGCCACTTGCACTATGGCTTCCAAGCCAATGTTATTGACTCAATAAGTGCTTAGCAAATTGGCTTCCTCTTCTGTCTCCCTATTTTCAGCTCCATTTAAACCAGGAGTTATTTATAAAGACCTCTTCCTCTCATGTCTATGAATCTAGCAGAATCCTGCTGTATCGTGTTCCTCAGTTGGAACCGTAGGCTCTGGGCTGGAAAGCACTGACATGTGAGGTGGTGAGCTTAGCAGAGAGAAGCGAATTGTGGCCTCCGACACCAGCATCACTGAGGTTTCTGCTATGAAGACCTGACTTCCCACAGCGGACCCCTGGGCCTGGGCTTGGGGCAGTCAGCTGGGCTTAGGAAGAGGGGGGTTCACATGTCATTTCTCGTCTGATATTAATTCCCTTTGCTTCTCCCTGTGGTGTTTCCACCAAAATGGGACTATGTCTAAGAGACACTGTTGGTGAACTGCCTTAGAACTTAGCTTTGTGGAAACATAGGATGTTAGTGCTGGGAGGAGGACTTCAGCGCACCTGCCTGGCAGCCTGCCTCCCTCCCTCCTCCCCTTTCTCCCCCACTTCCTTCCATCTTTCTTCCTTCCCTTAAACATTTCTGGAAAGCCTATTCTGCTTTGGTCTGTGGTTGGATTTAGAAAGACATGAGGATAAACAAAGGCATTATCTGTGTCTTCTGGGGGTACAGGGCCAAGAGATACGTGCTGGGTGCTCTGGGAGGGTGAGGAGCTGTGAAAATATAGCAGGGAGTGGGACCTGCCATCCAGTCACCTCATTTGACAGGCCCCCAGGCTGAGCCAGTCAGGGACAGAGGAGAGTGCAGACTTTATCTCAGGCCTCTGGACTCCTGATCCAGGGCTCCATTCTTGGCCAAACCTTTCTGTCTTGGCTTGTGCTTCCTGTGGGTGGGTTGTTGTGGAGCCTGTGCCTCGTACACACCACTATTCTCGATGCTGACTCTCACCTGCAGTTTGAGCTCTGGCCCTGGTTGTGAAAACCTCGGGCAGCCCCAAGCCTCACTCTGCTGGTCAGGAACGTGGGGAAGTAGCCAAGGGGGTGACATGAGCCCAAACGCCCACTAAACCAGGAAGAACTGCAAAAGGCAGCGGATGCTTATTACTTTCTTGAGCTCTGCCTATTTCTCCTAGGGAAGGAACTTCTGGGAAAGATTCCAGTTAACTGAGACTTCTAGCCGCTGCATGGTTAATTGAACCCAGTTCTTGAAATCAGGGAATGTAAAAACTGGAAGGTTCTTAAAGACCTTTTTGTTCCACTTAAAGAAACAGGCCCAGAGCAGAGACGTGACCTGGGTCAAGTCCTGCCTGAGGCTCTGCTGAGTGCCTGCTGCGGACAGAGGCCTCTACTGGCAGCCCTGTGGGTACTGCTTACGTTCCACATGGGCAGTGTTTGGGGGAGGCGCCTTGGTGACACAGGCATCAGGTTTCCCGCAGCCGAGGGTGTTCCAGGCTGGAATCTGCCCCAGCCAGGGCCCCTGCAGGAGCTGGGGATTGGAGCATCGGGATCCAGCCCACAGAGGAGTTGGGACACCTGGCTGCTGGCAATATTCCTGCCTGTGGGTCTTAGGGCCAGTCCTTCCTCTCCCTCAATGTCTCAGTTTCCTCATCTCTACAACTAGAAGCTTTGTAAAAATCTTTAGGGTCTATACAATCTCCTTATTTTGAGGGGACTTTCATGATGAATGGATCTAAGCCATAAGTAATATTTCTTATTATAATAGCTAGCATTTACCGTGCTCTCATTCTGTGCCAGGCCTTACGTTAAGCACTTTCCCTATATTATCGCCTGTCATCATCATGAGACCCCCTTGGGTAAGGAGCCTCCCATTGTACAGATGAGGAGACCAAGGCTCAGAGCAATTCAGGGACTTGCCATTGGTCAGGCATCTAATGGAGGGAACTGCACCCAGATCTGTAGAGCCCCTAAATCTGTGCTCCAAACCCCTGTCTTAGCTTCCCAGGCGGACACCAGAACAAGAGGGGTCCTGACCAAGATGCTCCTGCAGGATGGTATGGGACCCAGCTCCAGGGACAAATGCTCTGGGGGGCTGTCATCGTCCGGGACATGTCTGTGCTTGCAGGTGCCTCTCCCTAACCCTGCCCCCTGCAGCAGTAGTGACTACCCGCAGTGGCATTGGAGGGGAACTGAGGCCATCTTCACATTTTTAAGGTGAGGAGAGATGCCTAGCAGAAGCACATGTTAAGTGACAACACGAATGACTTGCCCAGGGCTACATGGCCAGCGTGTGGCTCAGCCAGGACTCATCAGTCTCCTGACTTTCAGACTACAGTCTTTCCCCTGCAGCCAGTGTTTATAAGAAAAACATTTTTTCAAAGGCTCAGAGAGACCTGGTGTTGACTCTGGAAGCCCTCTGCCATGTTCCTCCACAGCCCTGTCACCACCCCACCATGCAGTGCTGACTACCCATTAAATTATTATTTAAGGGAAATCAATTCCCCATAAACAAAACAACCATCATGTCTTCCTTTGTGCTAAACCCACGGCTCCAGGCTTGAAAGGCAGCAAAAACAAGTAAATGACTCAGTGCTTAGCCAAGCACAGAGAAAGGTGGCTCAAGGTCAGCGGTAGCCTCTGAGACCATTTCAGCAACGCTGCTGCGGCAGCTCTGCCCACTAATCACCTGGTGCCCAGAAACAGCAAGTGCTCATCGCCCTTGACTTTGCTGAGAGGGGGAGGAAGCAGAGCAGTGCCTGGGAACAACTGAGGCAGAGCAGAGTGCTGGCTTCAGATGGTCATTCACCAATTCAGTGAGTGAACTGGTGAAGAAATTATATTTATTGAGTGCTCATGTTGTGCCAGGCATGGTGCTAGGTGCTGGGGAACTAGTGATGAACAAAACGTAGTCCCTGCCCTCTGGGAGTTTGTGCTCTGGTGTATGTGTGTGTGCAGATGGTAAATGAAGAATCCCACAAACATACATGGGAGCTGGTTGTGCTGAACACTGTCAAATCCAGGCTCAGGGACAGTTATCTGGGAGAGGAGGAGGAGGAGATGACCAGAGTCGATTCTGAATTCTGAAGGTTGCCAGTGTAAAACGGGTAACCAACAAAGCAGTGGATACTTCTCAGATATCACCCTTGACATCCGTGTAACGTTTGATAAGGTTGGCCTCTCTGGTCTTTTTTGTTTGTTTGCTTGAGATAGAGTCTCACTCTGTCACCCAGGCTGGAATGCAGTAATGTAAACATGGCTCACTGTAGCCTCAACACCTGGGCTCAAGCGATACTCCCACCTCAGCCTCCCAAGTAGCTAGGACCACATACATGTGCCATTACTCCCAGCTAATTAAAAAAAAAAAAAATTTTTTTTTGTAGAAATGGTGTTTTGCTATGTTGACCAGGCTAGTCTCGAACTCCTGGGCTCAAGCAATCCTCCTGCCTTGGCCTCCCAAAATGCTGGGATTACAGGTGTGAGCCACTGTGCCCAGTCTCTCTGGTCTTTCTAAAGTCTTCTCTTCTGTTTTCCAACTATTCTTCCCTGACTTTCCTCCTGTTTGTCTGAATGCTTCTTCTCAGGTTCCTTTGTTGATTCATCTTCCATGAAGCTTCCTCAGGGTTCTCTTCTCTTCCTAGGAGCGTTCCATCAGAAATCTTATCTATTCACCACCCTAAGTATCACTTGCCCTGGCATCTTAACCCCTCTACCTGCATTCTCCCTAGGAGCATTGGTAGCATGCTCACTGCGGCCTCCTGAATGTCTGTGTCTGCACAGCATCTCAAACCTCAACATGTCCTCAACTGGTCTAGTTAGAAGTACAATCAGAACTCACAGTCTCCTCCCACTACTTCATAGCTGTTTGGAGCTCCTGATGCCCCTGGAGGCTCTGGACTCATCATGTAAAATGAGGACAGGCCACCAGCCTTAACAGCTGTTGCAAAGCTAAGTGAAATAGTGTTGCATGATGCCTAGCACAGTGCCCGGCACAAACTAGACACTAGCAAGCACAGGCTGCCTCAGCCCAAAACTTGGATCAGCCTTGCCTCTTCCTTCTCTTTTATTCTTTATGTCTATTTGTTCATCATATCTTGTTAATTCCACCCATAAACATCCCTTTAATTCTTTCCCTCCCTGCATCCCCTCTGTCACTGCCCTAACGCAGACCCTTCTGACTGATCTTTCTGCTTTCAGACAATTACCTTCCAGAAATACCTTTTGTGGGGCCCATTGCCTCTCTGTACCATAAACTTCAGGTTCTTTACCAAATCTTGCAGGCAATGCCCCAAGCTGGCTTACTCCCCTTCCCAGAGATCCTTCTGCCACTTCCCTGCCCCACCCCATACTATTGCAGGCGACTTTGCACACGCTGTTCAGACACCTGGAATGGCCCTCACACTCCTAAGCTCCTCTCTCCTTCCTTTTATCTGGCCACTTTTGCAGAAGTCAGGTAATGGCCCCCTGCATCCTCCCCTCTAGAGACCTGGGCTGGGCACTGTCTCTTCTGTGCTGCTGCTGCAACCGTCACCGACTCCATTAGGACATCCTCCCAGCGCACAGCATAAGGGCCCCCGTGTCCTTGATAGAAGGTCTGTCTTCTCCCCAGGGGAAGACACGACATCTAAGCTCATTTTGTACTGCCAGCACTGGCAGAAAACCACGTGCTGTGGCCGCTCAACATGTGTTTACTACAGTAATGAGGTCTCTGGGTCCTGGTGGGCTCCAGCAGTTCAGGAGACCCTGCTAATAAACCGAGTAACACCTTCAGCTGAGGAGAGTCCTCTATTGATTTTTTTACCTAGCACATTCCAGGAAGGCAAAGGCTCTTCCTGCCTGTCCAGGGGAGCTCAGGCCTCAGGAGGCTGAAATGTGTGTCTAGTGGGGGCTTGTCGGCTCGGCTGGCCTCCTTTTGTTTTCCCTCATTATAATCTTGCTCATCTGCTTTTTGCTGGCTAACCAATCCTTTTTCCTCTAGTTTAAATGAAAGGAGGGAAAGACAGTTTCTGTGTTTCTTCTTCTCTACTTCTTTTCTTCCTCAAAGCCACACAAACATGTCAGGATCTTACATTGCTGTGGCTGAGGCACAGACTGGGAGGCAGTGTACAAGGGATTTATCAATGGTGTTTCAAAAGCTAGAGAAACATGCTGAATGCTTTGGCTGGGAAACAGGTGAGCTGAGTTTTGCAGGATGTCTGCTCCGGTTGCCCAGGGGGAGGCCAGGAGCAGAGATTGTTTCCTGAGGGAGAAAAGGTGCTGCTGCTCTGAGCTCAACACACGCCCTGACCTAGACTCCTACCTACAACCAGGGCACCCTCTGGGAGGAGGATAACTGTGGCTGAGGGGTCAAGTGAGGCCAGGTAAGGGGTGCACTGGTGGCCAGGGTGTGCCTTGTGCTATTCTTTAGAGGTCTAGTCAAACAAGGCCAGTCTGTGGAGGCTGATTACATCCTACAGGGCATCCTAATAAACCCGTGTGATCTTCAAAGGTAGACAGGGTAGATCTACAGTCTCCTCTCTGAAGGTCACACGGGTTTATTAGGATGCCCTGTAGGATGGCCTTCTGTTGGCCTGCATCAGAATCACCTGGGTGCTTGTTAAAACTATGGGCTGAGAACCTGGGGGAGAGGTGGTGCCTGGGAATCAGCATGTGTGAGGCCCCTACCTGTTCCTGAGCGCACAACTGCTTGTGGTTCAGAAGTTGCCACCAGTTGAGTGGCCACGTATGGCTTGGAAATCAGACTGGAGCCTTGGGTAGGAAAAGAATGAAAAGAAGAATTTGGCATACAACCCAGCTTCTGCCTTTCCTATGTATACCAATATAATATATAACCTGTTATGAATCTAGTAACAAAAATCAAGTGCTCAGGACTCTGTAAGATTTACAAAATTGGTTTTGCTTTAACACAAAGATTTCTTTTTCATTTGTAATTATGGTAAAATACATGACATAAAATTTACCATCTTGACCATTTTTAAGTGTACAGTTCAGTAACGATAAGCACATTCCATTGTTGAAAATTCTGTTTCTGGAAAGCTTCTCATCTTGCAAAACAAAACCTTCAAACCCATTAAATGACAAGCCTTCACTTCCCCTTTCCCCAGGACCTAGCAACTGCCATTCTACTTTCTCTCTCTATGAATTGTACAGCTCTAGGTCCCTCAGATAAGTAGAATAGTATAATGTTTGTCTTTTTGATGACTAGCTTATTTCACGTAGCATAGTATAGCAATGACTTCTCAAGTATGAAGAATCATGTAGGTACAAGCAACGCTCAGATGGCAGTAACTATTTTGCGTGTCTCTAAAGCAGAGATTTTGGTTTTGTTTTTATTTTTCCCTTGGGCAGTTGTTCTGGGCTGGTGGTAAGCCCCTGGCTTCCCGAGACCTTGGCTCCCTTGCTGACAGGGAGTGAAGACCTGGCCTTGCTCTGCCACCTGGACTCCACTGTCCCGGCCAGCATGTCCTGAGAGACAAGAGCCTTGCTGATCTTTTAGAAGTCTTTAGATTTTTCCCCTGCCCTGTCTCTTCTGAGAACATTTTTTTTTTTTATTTCCAAGGAAAAAGAAAATGAAGAAAACAAAACAAAACACATACACTTCCATGACTTAGCTGTTGGCCACAAAAGCCAGAAACCAGTGACTCTCTTCAGTCGGGAAATGGTTCCCCTGGCAACAAATTTCTCATTTCCTTCAACTAAATGATCTGCTCAGCTTTGGGGTAAAAGTTTTGTTTTCCCTAGAATTGCCATTCGCAACCTTGTGTACACATAGGAGTCACCTGGAAGCCTTTATAAAATAATCCCCAAGCCGTGTCCTCACCTTCCCAGAATCTGACTCAGCAGGCCTGGGGATAGGGCCTGGCATCCTTATTTTCTAAGATCTCACTAAGTGGGTCTCTTTCACGTGGTTGGGAATCATTACCCTAAGACAGGTGGTTTTTGCCTTGGTGCAGGTTGTAGTCCTCTGAAGGCCTTTAAGAAATACTCCATGGGACTCCACCCCTTGACATTCTGAATCAAGTGGTCTGAGATATGACCTGAGTACTAGGGTTTCACAAATTCTCCAGATGTTTCTAATATGCAGCCAGCCTTGAGAACCACTATTCTAGGTCAGCAGTTCTCAAATTGGAGCTCATTGATTATGGGCCCTACCTCAGAGTCTCATTTGATAAGGCCAGGGTGGAGCCTCTCTAACAAGTTCCCAGGTGATGCCGATGCCAGTCCAGGGACTGCACTTGAAGGCTCATGTCTCTAGACGATCCTTTAACTAGATTGGCCCTGTTCTGCTGCCCTGTCCTTTTTCCTGGTTGGGGGTTGGTGGACCCTTCCTTCTCCCAGTCTGATTCAAGCCTGAGACTTCTTAAAGGCACTAGTTTTTCTTTTTATGAACATTTTAATATTTAGATAAATATGATGAAATATTTTTAAAGCAAAGTAACATAGATTTCTTCTCCCAGGGCTAGGAGCCTCAGAATCTGCCTGAATTAAGAATTTATCTGTGCCTAAGATTAGGATGTATTTTGTGATCTGAGCGAAGGGGTTGGTGGGGCTGGAGTAATGGGTTTAGCCTGTGCCTGGGTGATGGTCACCTTGTGACTGGTACTGGGTAGGATCTGAGTGCCACACTTGGCCCTCTAGCGTGGGGAGGACCTGTCTGGCCTACCTGTGTGAAAACCTGGCTTTCTGATGAAGGTCCAGCCCTCTGCCCACCTCCATATCTGTGCACAAACACGGAAGGTGGCGCTGAGGAAACACAGCACAGCACCCAGACTGCCGTGAGCTCAGGGGCTAGGGTTCGCGTCTCACTTCTTTCTGCATTTCCTTTCCTATCATACTTTGGAACAGGCTTGAGCTGAAACCAGAGTGAGTACCTGGTTTCTGCCTCAATCTATTCTCCCTCCTCCAAAGATGCCCCAGCAACGGGGGCAACTTCAACCCCCGCTGACAGCTCAGATTTCCACACTCAGCCACAAAGTTGACAAGAACTTCTGAAGATCTCAAAGACTTATTAAAGGTGGAAATGGTTACTGATTTACTAAAGCAGGGTGAAAACGCAACTAATTTCCTAGGATTGAACCCAAAAAATTCACTCAGCCCCCAGGTAACCGAGGACTCAGTTGAAGGAAAATAATTTTGAGCCCCTGAAATAGATGCTATAAAGCTGTGTATCAAAGGCCAACCATTTTGTTAACAGCATATATCTCATGGCATTCACTTTGATTTTAAATTTAGCTCTAGTGAGCTTGGTTGGTTTCTAGTAACAAAGGAAACTAAGAGAATTATGACAGGTGCTAGATAAAGCAAAAAGTGGCAGCTAACAGCCTAAATTGTGATGGTATTAAGAAGACCAAAACTAGTTTACTTGTTCAACAACAGTTTGTATTTTTTTTTTAAAAAAAACTGTATTAAGGATAAGAAAATATGGCCGGGCATGGTGGCTAACATCTGTAAACCCAGCATTTTGGGAGGGTGAGGTGGGAGATCACTTGAGCTCAGGAGCTGATGACCAGCCTGGGCAACATGGCGAAACCCTGTCTCAACAAAGAATACAAAAGCATGCCTGTAGTCAGTCCCAGCTACTCAAGAGGCGGAGGTGGGAGACTGGCTTGAGCCCAGGAGGCAGAAGGTGCCGTGAGCTGGGATCAAGCTGCCGCACTCCAGCCTGGGTGACAGCCAGATCCCGTCTCAAAATAATAATTAAAAAAAACCAAAACTAAATACTATCTTAGAAACCATCAAGTAGCTTGAGGTCATTGGTCGTTTAGTGGGGAAGAGAGGGAGAATATGTTGTAATAATCCCAAGAGCCACACGGTTGCTCAATTCACCCTGTGACACCCAGGACATGCAGAGGTACAAAAACGTTCCAACAGTGTTCAATACATTGTCTAAGAAGGCAGGGAGGCATTTTATCCACTTTAGAATTATTTCCATCCCCAGACACTTAAAATGCATTCACAAAAGTCTTGGTGCTTCAAAGACAAACTCTCAGTGACCCTGAAGCTCACGTAAATGAAATAGATCATGATCTAATGATGCAGGGTAGGTGAGATGGGTAAATTCACTCTTCAGAACTTAACGTTTTCTCCCTGACATTGAAAACTCTCCTGCTACCTCTCTCCTAAGAAAACAGGACAGTGGCGAGGGCGGGTGGTGGGGGGACAAGTCCCTTCCACCTTCCCACCTCCAAGGGACTTTGCAGCCTGGGTGGTGGTGTGGCTGGTCATCCTCTTTCTGCACCTCCGATTCTGCTTGTGTTGTCCTTATTGAGTGGGGCAGGAAGGTCAGCTAGGGCTGTGCTGGCTCTGCAGTGACTCTGGCCTGGGTGCTTTTTGGTGAGTTTAAGAATATGACCATTTTTTGGGTGGAAATTGACACTTCTACTCTCTCCACACCTTCACCATCCATTTTCTTGCTGGACTTTGCTGCACTCCTGAGAGGAGGACAGAGCAGAGAGTAGCAGCCCTCCTTGCCGAGGCCCAGAAAGATAGCATGGTGTACCCAGGGCACCATGGTTGGTGGTGGACGTCTCCGTTGGGTGCTCAGGGCACCCGTGGGCACTTTTATCTCCCCTCTGAAGTTGTTAGGCTGATTTGGAGTCTGCTCCAGGCCTGGGCTTTATCCTGGCTTCATGCCCTGTCCAGCGCCTGTGTGGAGGGGCCTGTTCCATATTTATTCCTCTTTGGGGGCCAAGCTCAGGGCACCCAGAACCAGCAGCCTTGGGTGGCTGAACCTAGTGGGACAGAAGGGAGGCAGTTGTATCTGGCAGAATCACCCAAGGCCACAGGCCTGAGCAAAGCAAGAGTGGGCGAATTGGGGACAGGGCCCATGGTGCTGGCCCCCTGCTGCTCCGACCATGTGGGAGGCATCTGGGAAGCTCCCAAGTGGCAGCTCCTGCCAGCCCGTCCCTGGGCTCCTGAGCCTATTCTGTACTCGCCTCCAGTGGGACATCGGGCCCTCACTGAGGCTGGCTTCTGGGCAAGTCCCTCTGCTCAAGGTCATTTTGGGGGGTAGCTGGTCCCCCCGGGGGCTCCCACACTCTGCACAATTTAGGGATGTGGCAGGGGCTTGGTGGCCTGCAGCTTCCCTTTCTGGACCCAACTGGCCTCCCAACAGAGCGCCAGAACTCTTCTTCAGTACAGTATTGTTTGAACTTTGAAATATATGAGTATGTCTAGCATTTTCTTAGAAATTAACACTTCATCTCAATAGGCATACAATGGATTATTCAGTGGTACAGTTTGGAGCCGATATCCTGCCACCTCCCTCCCCAGATAAAGCCAGGACAGACACTGGAGTCAGCAGGGGAGCTGTGGAAACAGGTGTCTGTGGCTGGGGCCAGGTGCCAGTCGCTGCACCTGGGTGTGGCTTCAGCCCAGGCTTGGTGTCAGCTTCCTGGCCGCCCTGCCCAGGAGCCTACATGAAGGCAGGCTGGGTCTTTCCCTGAGGGGCTGGTACATCGGCTCATTTTGGAGTGGCCTCCTGCGGGTGAAGAAAAAGCAGCCACATGGCATCCCTCTGTTCCTTGGCCCCTTCTCTCCCTTGCTTTTCTCTCAAAGAGCCAAGTCACACTGCACCACGCTCCATGGAGCCTTTCCTGTTGGAGAAGAGAAGGGAGGCTGAGATGTCCTTTGCTGGGGTGTGGAGAAGCACCATCTATATGAAAAGCCCCTTGCTTGCTCTGCTGATTTTCTCCCTCCCCTGGCCCTGGAGAGAAAGGCTGTGCCATTCAAAGTGGGGACATGGGGCTGCGGGCCTGATGTTATTTTTATGCAAATTTTGTTCTGGGAGCAGCAGTTCATACAAACTCCTGCAGCATAATTCTAGCTTGTGTGTGGCTGTCCTTGAGTAGTGGTTCTGAAGAGACGGCTGTGATGCTATGCATAAAAACATAATCAGGGTACTTTGTATCTGCCACTGTGTTTGAAAGGCCCTCAGTTTCTATCTAATAAAGCCAGTCAAATGGTTTATCTAGCAAAGACTCTTTGGCTATAGCTCTCTCTCTCTCTCTCTCTCTCTCTCTCTCACTCTCTCTGTGTGTGTGTGTGTGTGTTTCTGGGTATTGGGCTGCAGGGGACTGACAGCAGCACAGCCCACTGTGGGGAACTGCCAGCTATTGTGAAGAGCCCGTGGCCACCCTGGGCACACCTTTGGGCAATGTTGGGGGCACTCGAGAATCAGGAGACCTGTGGGTGGCTGGCAGGAGTAGCCATCTGAACCAGGGAGTAGGTGGGCTCACTGGAGGGGCTTAGAGCCCAGATTAAGATCCAGCTGAGTGGCATGCTGAATTGACAGTGTACGAAGGTGTACAATGACATGGAGAGGGGACTCTGGAGGAGGAGGGCCCCTGAGGGCTGGAGCTGCCTGGGGAAGGTGGGTTTGAGATGCACTCGTTACTGGAAGCAGAAGATCCCCTGGCTATGCAGACTTGCCTTTCTTGAAGCAAAGTGGCTCTGTCAAGGTCAAAGACACCCAGGAGAGGCAGGGTTACTTAGGTGGAATTGTGGAGGATACAGTTCCAGGTGGGAGAGAACTTGGGACCCTCATGGAAGGCCAGCATGCTCCTTCCCGGAAAAGGAGCGGGGACATGGTGGGAGATAAAGTTGGAGAGCTGGACAGAGGTGAGACCCTGTGGGGAAAGGCGGCCCCATAACCGATATTGATTTCGATTCTAAGAGAATCAGCTAGTCCCTGAAGGATCATAAGGAGGAAGAGGACATGATCAGATGGACACTGAGAAAGGTCCCTGCTGGCTGCAGTGTGAAGTGTGAAACTGCTGAGGCCCAGAGAGCTTGAAGGGAGGCCATTTAGGATGCTGCTGCTGGTGGTGAGGACCAGGGCAATGGTTGATGTGGGATGGAGTGAAGGGGACAGGCCTGAGAGCTCCCGAGAAGCCAAAGGAATAAGCAGGTCAGTGACAGGTGATGGGGGTGGGGAGGATGACACTTTTCAGCAGGAGCACAGAAGTCTAAGACATCAGCCCCACTGGTGAATGGGATTGCTTGCCAGAAGAGAGAGAGCAGCAAGTGTAACCAGATATGAAGTGAGAGTTTTAAACAAGGCACCAAGCTGCTATGATGTCACTGTGTAAAGGAGACCCTAGACCACATATGGAGCTTTCAGACAAATGAGCTGAAAACCAGTTACACGGTTCTTAGGTCCTTCTCGAAGATTAAGGATGTAAAAAAAATGACAGACAGCTGATAGAATCATTGATTTTTTATTTTATATATTTTTTGGGACGGGGTCTTGCTCTGTCACCCAGGCTGAAGTGCTGTGGCACCATCATGGCTTACAGCAGCCTTAGCTTCCCAGTCTCAAGACGGTCTCCCATCTCAGCCTCCTGAGTAGCTTGGCTAATTTTTAAAAAACTTTTTTGTAAAGATAGGGTCTCACTATGTTTCCCAGGTTGGCCTTGAACTCCTGGGCTCAAGTGATCCTTCTTCCTCAGCCTCCCAAAGAATTCCCACAGAAAAGTTGGCTTTAAACATGCGTGAGAACCACAGGAATACATACAGTCCTCTCACGAGAGTGACTTAATCCTGTGGTGGGGATGGCTGGGGCACATGTCAGAACCTGTAACTACCAGGAGGAAGAGGAGGTCAGCAGGACAGAAAGTGACTGGCCCCTTCCCTAAGCAGCAGCTGAGCTACCAGGCCTGGCTGAGGAAGAGATGTGGAAAAGGCTGAGTTTCATGAACATCCAGCGTGGGCTCCTACAGGCTCTATACAGTTCTAATTGCTGACTTGAGACAATGTTCATCACTTATAGGGTCTGTAAAACTTTTTTTTGAGATTGAGTCTGTCACCCAGGCTGGAGTGTAATGGCACAATCTCAGCTCACCACAAACTTCACTTCCCAGGTTCAAGCGATGCTCCTGTCTCAGCCTCTCAAGTAGCTGGGATTACAGGCATGCACCACCACACCTGGCTAATTTTGTATTTTTAGTAGAGTTGGGGTTTTACCATGTTGATCAGGCTGTCTCAAACTCCCTACCTCAGGCGATATGCCTGCCTCAGCCTCCCAAAGTGCTGGGATTACAGGAGTGAGCCACTGTGTCTGGCTGAGGGTCTATAAAACTTTTAAATGACCTGAAAGTGATCCACCAAACAGTCACAGATCTGTTCAAGATCTTATCTAGTGTCAAGGGAAGGACTGTTCTCACTAAGCAAAAATAAATGTGCTTTTTATCATATCCGAGAGTCTTGTTTGTTGGATGTGCTGGGTACAGAAGTAGTTATAAACAATGAGCTGTGTGCGACAACTGAGGTATGAGTGAGGGAGAGAGGAACTGGAGGAGTGGAGGAAGGGTTTACGGAAGTGACTGCTGGCTGGGCCTTGGATTGCATTTTGGAACCTGCCACTGAGGGAAGGCAAGGCATTACAAGCAGATGGATCTGAATCTGAACGTCAGCAAGAAATGAGTTTGAATGTGGTCAGACAGGGTGGGGTGGGGTATAGAGGACAGACACAGCACCAGACTTTGGGGGGACTTTGTAAACAGAGCTAAGGAATTGGTCATTCGTTTCCTGGAAGAGAGGGTAACAAGGAAATAATGTGTCCTCACATCAGTTTTCCAGAGAAGTGATTCTGGCAGGTGTGCTGTGGGAATTCCAGCCTGAGTGAGGTGGGAGTAATTTGCTGAGTGGCCAGTAGGGGCGTAGATCCCAGTGAGAGAGGCAGGAGGAGAGAACTAAGGCAGTGGCACTGGGAAGAAAGAGAGGGGGTCGATTCCAATGATGGGATCTGTTTGCCTTTGACAGTGAGGGTCTGGCTGTGCTTTTGATCATAACAGTGAGGCCTGTCAGGAGAGGAGTGGGGTTGGTGGAGATGGGGCAGGTTGGAGCCAGTGTGGTTAGAGAATGGGGTGAGGAGGTGAGAGCCTGCAGGGCTTGGGAACGGGTTAGGGTTTTGTCCTAAGGTCAGGGAAAGCCACTGGAGTACATAAGCTGGAGAGTGGCATGATCTGACTTATATTTAATAAAATCTGCTTTGAGCAGAGTGGGTTGGTTGGAGGGGGACAGAAGTGATTGATGGGTCACTGTTCCAACACTCTGAGTAGCCAAACCCAGGGAGAGGGCTTGCCCAAAGTGGCTGTGAGAACTAACATTTCAGGGAACCAGAAAACCACCAACCTCACAACACTGCATCACTCTCCTGCTCCCAGAGGAGGAGATACCTCAATTTGAGACATCAGACTAGCTGATTGCCTTGAGAAATAAGGGGCACGTGGTGGGTGGGGAGCTGTGGTAGGAGCTGGAGCTGCCAGGACATGCATGTATGTTATTTGCATTGATGTATGCTCACTATCACCACCTTCCCACTACATATTTGTAATTCACTCATTCATTTACTTTTAAAGGCCACATTCCTTTTCTGCTGGGCACTGGAGGTACACAGACTTGCTTGGAGAAACTGAAGTCTGAGGGAAAACAAATAGGCAATTGGGATGGAGTGAGTGATTGGCCCCAATACTTCAGCCCTCACTGTGTCCACACCCTCTGCCATGTAACTTTACAGCCCCTAAAATAGAGAGCACTTTCTTGCCTCTTGACTCTGGACTTGGCCATGTGTGTTGATCTGTTTATCCAAAGGGTGTCAGCAAATGTGATGTAAGTGAACTGCCTTCCAAGTGCCTGTATTTCTAGGGTCACTCCTGTACACTTCTACCATGGCCAGGGGAAAAGCTTGCCCTGGGTGGCGGGTGCTCCTTCATCCTGGCCCCAGAATGAAGCTGTTATAGGACCAACAGGTTCATATACCTACTGTGCAGTAACAAACCAATTACACCAAGGCAGCAGGCTTTGCAGCAGAGAAAGAGTTTAAGATCATAGTGGCCAAGCAAGGAGATGGGAGGAGATCCTCAAATCCATCCCCCGAAGGAGTTCTGAGCTGAGGCTTTTAAGAGTATCATGGAGGATTATTCCTTGGTAAGTTGGCTTCTCCTGGGGTTCTTCAGATCAGCTGACATCAGTAGTTTCGCTGATATGCAGGACCTGAAAGAATATCTTCTATGAAAAGGGGAATCTTCATGTTTTATAATGTTCAGATTGTTGTCTATAGAGCACTTAAGGGGAACTATGGTCTTGCAACAGAATCTATATGATTCTGAGACAATAGGCAAGCAAACATGTGGAGTGGGTCAGAGAGCAAGCTGACTTACCGATGAATGCTGTGTTGCAAGCTTGGTTTATTTTCATTTCTCCCTCTCCCTTCTTTGCTGATTAATTTTTATAACATTTAAAGGGATGGTTTCAAACTCACGTGGAGAAGAGCTTCCCTGACCATGTTCAGCTGATTCTATAGCTTGAGGCAGACCGACCAGCTGAGTCCAGCATATATATGTCAGCCCAACCAGCCCCAGACATGTGAGAAGCAATGCCATGCCACTGAGATTTGTATGCTTGCTTGTTGTGTGGCAGTACCTGGCTGACACAGAAATGCAGGCAACAGCTCTGACGTCAGTGTGAACTAAAGCCTGCAGAAGGAAAGCGCCAGGCACGTGTAGAAAACGGGGGTTTCTTCAGTTTATCTACAGCGTGGGTTTCATAAGGAGAAGGTTGGGCAGATTATAGAGGGCCTCCACTATCAGCTTGAGGAGCTAGAAGTTTATTAGTTTCATAGGCATTTGTTATTTTGGTAATCCAGCATCTGAATCCCCTTCTAAAGTTTGAGAAGAGAACAGCTCCCAGCATAGCTGTTGAAAAGGCCAAATACTCACTTTCCCAGCCTCCTTTTCCACAAGGCTGTGGGCACATGACTCATGGGCTCAGCCAATCAGATGCTCCAGCCCCAGACTGAATCGGCAGAAGGCAGCAGAGTCCATTCCGGCCAGGGCGGCACACACAGGCAGCGGCTGTGGTTCTAGCAGCAACAGCCAGTGCTGAAGCTTGTGGTGCACACTGTACATCCAGGCCCAGCATTGGTGGCAGTGACGTCCTCTCTGGACCAGCATGATTCTAGACATCATTTCCAGAGTGTAGATCCCTGGGACATTCTGAGATCCACCTTCCATCAGCTTAAAAAAATAATTTTTCTACTTAACACTAGCCATTGTTGGTTTCTGTTGCCTTTAATCCAGAATTCTGGCTGAGAAAATTCAATGCAATGGGCTGGAAGCAGAGGTTTTTGAGCCGGAGAGGAAAGTGACCAATGCCATCTAGCAGCAAGAGAACTACTCCAAGGAGAAGGAGACGCGTGTAACGACATCATATTGCACATTTGGACATGTCTGTGCACATGCAAATGGTCACGGGGATAAACAACCTCTCCCTATTATCATAGGCTTAGGGTCCCACCCAAGTAATCACCCTGTCTGTCCTTTGCGTTTTTATCATTACCCAAGAAATCGATGGGACTCCACATCTCAGCTTTATTAATTAGGACTCCCCGCCACCATTGCACAGTTCAGACCTTTATGCTATGCCCACTGAGGGCTCCTCCTACCTCTCCACAAATCTAGACCTTGCCCTGCCTAGGATGAGAAGTGGGTCTGCAAAGCATGCCCTGAGCACCCGTTCACAGCCAGCTATGTGCAGGATCCTCACACCAAAGAGCTGGGGTGGGAGTTGGGTCAATAGCCAGGCCTGCACTGTGGGCGTAACCCAGACAGGCCATCACATGGAGATGGAAAGGCAGCAGATAAGGCCACTTCAGAGAGACAGGGTGGAGTCCATGTCCTGCTTCTGAGGCCAAGCAATGCCTCTTCATGCTTCCTTATAGAACATTCCCTCCCCCTAGTCTAGCCCCTGACAACCACAGGCCTGTTTTTGTTTTGTTTTGTTTTGTTTTCAGACAGGGTTTTGCTCTGTTGCCCAGGTTGGAGCGCAATGGCATGATCGCAGCTTACTGTGACCTCCACCTCCCAGGCTCAAGCGATCCTCCTGCCTCAGCCTCTTGAGTAGCTGGGACTACAGGTCTGTGCCACCAGGTTTTAAATTTTTTGTAGAGATGGGATCTCCCTGTGTTGCTGGGTCTAGTCTCAAACTCCTGGGCTTAAGCAATCCTCTTGCCTTGGTCTCCCAAAGTGCTGGGATTACAGGTGTGAGCCACTGCACCCCACAGGCCTGTTTTCTGATCCTACAGTTTTACCTTTTAGTGACTGTTACATCAATGTAATCATGCAGCATGTATTTTTTCTGACTGCCGCCACCAAAGAAGTAGTACTTGAATATAAATTTTCTCAGCAAGGCAATTTACTTCTATAGAAGGGTGCATCTCACAGATGAAGCAATGGTGAATGCACACCTGGACAAGGGAGGAGAAGGGGTTCTTATTCCTGATGCAGGTAGCCCCTACTGTTCTGTTATTCCCCTATTGTCTAGGGTTGGAATGCACAGTCTAAACTAATTCTGATTGGCTCTCACAGGGGTATGAGCTGGTGAAGGACAGTTACAGAACAGGTCAGAGCAGGTGCCAGGGGAACAGATGTGAACTACTGATTAGAACTTGTGGGAAATTTGTTTACTGAAACTATAGGCAAGGGGCACAGAGAACCAAGATGCTAAACTTTAAAATGGAGAATTAAAGAATAAGAGAGCTGAACATAGTGACATACCGATTCTTTGACGAGAAACTTGGAGTTCACTATATCTAACACTGCGTTCCTGCACTTCATTAGCATAGTGCTTTCCAGATGCATCCATGCTGTAGCGTGTTTCCCTATTTCCTTCCTATCGTTGAGTACTATTCCCTGGACAGATGGACCTCATTTTGTTTATCCACTGGCCAGGTGATGAACATCTGAGTTGTGTCCAGTTTTTGGTTATGAATAAAGGTTCTATGAACATTTACATACAGATCTTGTGTGCACATTCTTTTTCATTTCTCTTAGGTAAACACCAGGGAGTGGCATTTCTGGGTTGCATGAGAAGTATTTGTTTCACTTTATTTTCCAAAGTGGCTGTGCCATTTTACACTCCCACTAGCAGTAGGAGAGTTCTGGCTGCTCACATCCCTCTCAACCCTTGGTATTTGCAATGGTTAATTTTTGGTGTCAATGTGACTGGATTAAGGCTACCTAGAGAGCTAGTAAGGCATGATTTCTGGGTGGGTCCGTGAGGCTACCTCTAGGGGAGACTGGCATGCGAGTCAGTGAACCGAATGGGGAAGACGTGCCCTCAATGTGGGTAGGCACCATGCAACTGGCTGGGGGCCCCGACAGAACAAAGAGGCACAGGAAAGGTGAATGTTTTCTGTCTCTCCTGGAGCTGGGATACACTCCTCCTGCCCTTGGGCATCAGAACTCCAGGTTCTTTGGTCTTTGGACTCTGGGGCTTGCCCCGGCACTCCCTCACCACCAAGTTCTCAGGTTTTTGACCTGGGACTGAGAATTACACCCTGGGCTTCCCAGGTTCCCAGGCCTTCAGACTTGGACTGGCCACACTACCAGCCTCCCTGCGTCTCCAGCGTGCAGACTGCCTGTTGTGGGACTTCCCAGCATCCATTATTCCATGAGCCAATGCCCCTAGTAAGTCTCCTCTCATGTATCCTGATCTGTTTATCCTAGTGGTTCTGTCTCTCTGGAAAACCCTGAAATAATACAGAAATAACACAGAATTATTTCCTTGACCTCCTTCCTAGACAGTGTGTTCCAGTACCATGGGATTCTCTAAAAATATTTTGATTTCAGCTTCTAAAATTCTGATAAATGTTTTATTATCTTTTCTCTGAATGGGGGCGCTCGTGTAAAATGAGCTTTCTTAGTGGATTCTTAGTGATCCTCAAGGAAGGTCTCTTCCTGAAGAATCCAGGTGTGTAAACAGTAGCGGTCAAACCACATATGGCCAGCAGGGGGCGCGCGTCACCCACCATTAAACTTCACTCCTGGTCCTCAGCAGATTTTGAGCTGCCTCAAGGGCGGCCCCTCAGCAGAATAGGGGAGGAGGGGAGTTGATCTTTCTTGGGTGGGAGCTTTTGGGGTTAGAGGTGCCTCACCCTAGTGGAAGATTTGGATGGCTCCAAAGAGCGGGGCAGGACCAAAGTTGCCCCAGGCTGCAGGGGAGGCATGTGAGTGCCACTGCTGTTCAGGGTCCCCTCCAAGTCCTCTCCTCTCCAACTGAAATTCCCCTTTAGAATCACTACTTTGGCTCAGAAGACAAAAATCACACGTGTTGCCTCTAGAGGACTCCTGTTAGCACCCCTGGGTTATCTGAGAAGCATGCAGGGACCCTCAACACGGCTGCACATGACCAGGAGCTTTGAAAACTGGTGCCCAAGCCATGTCCCAAACCAAGCAAACCAGAATCTTTGCAGGTGGGGCCCAGGCATCAGCATTCAACACCTCCGGGGGATTCGGGGTGCAGCCAGGGCTGCGTGCCCTAGGGTAGGAGCTTGCTGATTCTCTCCCGTGAGTCCAGGTGAGCTGATGGAATTAGTGAGTTCACCTGGGAGGGCATTGGCTTGGATGATGGTTACACTTTGGTGCATATAAAGCTCACCTGGCAGGGGCCCGGGGAGCGTTGTCTGAGTGCTTGTGAGAGCACCAACCCAGCAGCCACTACCAGAAGCCCACAATCTTGAGGAGATGGAAGCAGAGAGAGAAGGAGAAGGATCCAGTGAGAACTCCGCATGCTCTGTAAGGCGATCAGAGGTCATGAATAATGGAGAGAAACGGGGCCTCTGAGTCCTGGGAGCCTGGCTGACTCAGGAGGCTCCTGTGTGGCCGGCGAGGCTGGGCAGGTCTCCTTGGTGAGAAGCTTTACCTGTCCCTCGGGTGGCCTGGAGGGATCCCAGGTGGCCCCCTGGCTGTGCGGCCAGGTGGGAAGTGGACGCCAAGGGCTGGTGTCACCTGATTCTCCACAGGGAGGAGAGGGGGCCAGTGGGGAGGGGAGGGAGGAAGGAGGCCAGCTGCCCTGAGTGCCATGAATAAGTGATGAGGCCCAAGGAGAAGCAGGCACAGAGGAGGAGGTGGCTCACCAGAGGGTGGTGGGAGGCAGGTACAGGGACAGGCGGTTCAGAGATAAGGCACTGCGGTTCAGCTCAGGGGCCAGGGAAGGCAGAAGCAACAGCACCTTGGGCCCGGGGGTGCCAAGAAAAGGGGGGCACTCTGGCCCATCCAGGCCAGAGCTCAGGGAGGAGGGTCTCAGGTTCCAGCAGGTGTGACCCTTCGAGCGTTGGGAGAAGGCAGCCCACAGCATGATGCCCCAGAAGAAAAAGCGGAGGAAGAAGGACATCGACTTCCTGGCCCTGTACGAAGCGGAGCTGCTGAACTACACCTCAGAGGACGACGAGGAGGAGCTAGAACATGAGTACTACAAGGCCAAAGGTGCGGGGTCCCAGCCTAGGGGTGTGGGCAGCTGGCTGCGGTGGGTGAGGGTCTGTCCCTGGCTGGGGGGGAGTCATTCTAGGATTTCAGAGCAAGCCCTTTCTCACTGATTATCCCATGCGTCTGTCCCACATCCCCTCAGAGTAAGAAGGCAGGCCTCATTCAGGGATAGCAGGGTCCCTGTTGTACAGACAGGTGGAGCAACTCGCCTTTAGCCCCCGATTCTTAGTGGCACAGAATAGTCTAGAGCTGCAGCACCCCATGGTCCCGTGTTCTCCAGCTCCTGAACATCCCCAGAGCCATGTTCCAATGGCCCCTGAGAATGTGGTCTGCAGCAGGCAGAGTGCCCTGAACTGCTGGACTCATGAAGGGATGTCTTGGAGAGGAAGCCTGACCCCTCATCCTGTGCCCTCTGTGGATGATGGAGAAGGGTAGCCTGGGCTTTGCAAGGAGATGCCTGTCACATACACAGAGGGCGGCCTCTGCTCTGCACCCCAGGGCCTGGTCCTTTTAGTGTCATCTTTCCCTGGGCCACACAAGACCTACTTGAAATTGCTCTAACTCCTTGCCAGGTAAACCAAAGAAGAGGTGAACTATGACCCCAGAGCAGGTTCTGGCCTGCAGAGTTTAAGTTGTTTTCATCCTTTACAGTGTTTTGAAATCATTTTGTCCGTGGATGCCCATAGGCTGTGGATGTCCAGTTTACCGCAGTCTCCACCACTCCCTGTTATCTCACGCTGGGTCTGCTTTCCACATCAGTGCTGCCTGCCTGGTTTCTGAAGGCATTTAAATTCTCAGTGCTGACTCCAAAGTGGCTCACTGGTCCCCATAAGCACCATAGTCGTCCATCCATCCATTCATTCATTCATTCAAGAAGTATTTATTGAATATGTGCTCTGTGCTGGCCCATGGGCTTGCTTGTCCTCCCCTTCCTCGCTCCCCCTGTCCTCACTGGGAAAGCCCAGCTCAGACCCCATCTCTTCCATGAAGCCCTCCTTGATTCCAGTCCACCATGAGTTCCCTGATTAGATCCTATTCATAATTGTTCCATTGTTTCCTGCAAGGCTGGTGTGTCCGGCTTGCAGCCACATCCACCCTAAACTCTGAGGGCAGGGCCTTGCTGTGCTTGTCTCTGGTCCTCATCACTCAGCCCCTGCACAGACCCGGGCTCGGAGAAGGTAATCTCAGAGATCAGGAAGGCCGTGGCCCCTTACCGGGTACAGTATCTTGGGCACCTCTAGGGGTAGAAGTGGGGGCTGTAAAAGAAGGTGGGCCCAGGGCAAAGGAAGCATCGGCCACCTTCTCCCAGCACAGGTGCCTTAAGCTCTGACCCTTGGGCTGGGCGGCGAGACATCAAGGCAGCATCCCCACCATGTGTGCTAGTGATTGGCTTCCCAGGTGATTCTCCTCAGCCACCACGACTGCTGTTGAGATCATTCTAGATCATAGCCAGCATACTGTTGACTTTAGTTCATGGGCTCTGCGTGCCTCAGTGTGGCAGTCATGATCCTTCTCCTTTTAATCCTTCCAAAGTCCTTTTACTGTCATTCTCACATTCGATCCTCAAGATCCCTGAGCACAGCCAAGGCAGGCAGATTAGCCTCGCTTCACAAGGAATCTGAAGCTGGGTTAAGTAACTTGCCCAAGATCACACAGCTAGTAAATAGCAGAGTTAGGATTTGAATCCAGCCAGTCTGGCTGGTCCTTGCTCTTGTACTGCCCAATTTTGACTGTGATACAAATGGCTGGAGAAGAACAAGTGGAGGTGGGCGCCGTGCTGACCTTTCTGAGGGAACCACGGGTTGTCCTGTCTGCTGCAGGGCACTGGCTATACGTGTGGATGATGCTAACAGTGGTCACATACTGAGCTCCAGCTGTGCTGTCATCACCCTCTCAGTGCTAGAACAACGGGTTCCCCACTTCCTTTGCACTCTGGGCTCTGGTGTTACATGGAGAGTCTTGATGAGTGTGATGGGGAGGCAGAAGGAGGGAAGAAAAGCCTGGGTGTTCCTTCTCTCTTCCTTAGGGTACCGTCTGGCTACCCTGGGGTTCCCCAAAAACCAGAGGGAGGAGAGCAGCTCCCTCAATGCTTTGAGGGCAGGCTGAACCTAGCACATTGCTCTGTCTCCTAAGACAGGGCCCACGATGGGAAGAGCAACTGATTCCAGAACTGGAGAATAGAAGGGGCCTCAGGCCACCCAGAATAGGCTTCCAGCTCTAGAGACATCTCCTTTCCTGCATCCTAGACAGGAGTCCCCCAGCACTTGCTGGGATACAATTTTCGAAGGCCGCCTCCTTGGGGATGCTGTCAATGAAAATGATAGGAATGATTTCCCTGTTAGTCCATTCCTGCTGCTGTACCAGAATACCCCACACTGGATGATTTATAAAGAACAGATTTTTTTTTTTTTCCTCACAGTTCTGGAGGCTGAAATGTCCAAGATCAAGGTGCCAGTATCTGGTGAGAACTTTCTTGCTGTTTCCCCACATGGCAATAGGCAGAAGGACAAGAGTACCAAATCCCCCTGTCAAGCCCCTGTATAAGGGCACCTAATCCCTTTCACAAGGGGGAAGCCCTCATGACCTAATCACCTCTTAAAGACCCCACACCTTAATACTATCACAATAGCAACACTGGAATTTTGGAGGGGACACATTCAAACTATAGCAACGGTGATGATGATGATGAGAATAACCACTTAGGAAATGCCTGTCTTTTCATGCAACTGTGGAAGAATGTCTATAAGATAAATTCCAAGAAGTGTAAATTCTAGGTCAATAAGCTTAAGTGTTGAAAACTATTTTATTTAATCTTTATCACAGTCTTCAAGGAAGAATTTATTCTTACTTCAGTGATGAGGAAACTGAAGCTTAGTAAAACATTCCGTTGAAGTCACATAGCCAATAATGGTAGAAGTGGGCTTTAAATCCTGGTCAGTTTTGTTCCATATTCATTCATTCATTGATTCATTCATTCCTATGATCATTCATCCAGGTAATTTACTCGAGTACCTCCCTTGTGCTGGCCTGTGTGCTAAGAGCAACACTCCATTGTGATTAACAATTCTTTGTGCTGACTAGGAGACTTTATTAGTGGGGGTCTTCCCATCTGAAGTCCAACGGAATTCTGTGTCCTCTACAAGGTATCTGTCTTCCACAAGATAGTTCTTCAGTTATTTGAATTGAATTTTTCTTTAAAATTAAAAAAATTGAGGAATAATGTATATACAGTATAAAACTTCATAAGTACAGTAATAAGGTACAGTAATGCATTTTTACATTTGCACACCAGATGAATGGTGCAACCACCATTCAGATCAGAATATGAAACATTCCCAGCCCCCAGAACCTTCCTTCATACCCCTTCCCAGAGGCAACAAGTATCCCGGTTCTGTCATCATAGATTAGTTTTTTTCCTGTTACTGAACTTTTAAATGGACTCATACAGTGTACACATTTGTGTGGATCTAGCTTTTCTTTCAGCGTTACCCTCACTTATCCATGTGTGACACATTATATAACTTTTGTATTGCCAATTACTATTTGCGTTTGATACATACACCACCATCTACTTAGCCCTTCCATTGTCGATGAACGTTTGGGTTATTTCTGGGTTTTTGTTTTGTTGCTATTATGAGTAAAGCTACTACTAATCTTGTACACATATTCTGATGAACACATGTACTGGTTTCTTTTAGATTTATAATTGGAAGTAGAATTGCTGGGTCACAAGTGAGCATATGTTTAGTTACCAGGGCTTGGATCAATTTACATGTATGAGAGTGACAACAGCTCCACATTCTTGCCCATACTTGGTATTGTCAGTCTTCTTCTCTTTAGCCATTCTAGTGGGTACATGGCAGTGTCTCACTGTAGTTTTAATTTGCTTTTCCCTGATAAATAGGTTGAGAACTTTTCCATACATCTATTGGCTGCGTGGCTACCCTCTTTTGTGGCATGCCTGTTTTAGTCTTTTGTCCATTTTTCAACTTTATTGAGGTATAAGTTACTTATAATAAAATGCACCTGTTTTAAATGTTCTGTTTGATGAATGCTGCATTCTTGTATCCATTAGGAAATCAATATATGGACCGTTTAAATTGGCCCTCAAGGGTTCCCTGTGTTCGTTTCCAGTCACTTCCCCTTACTTCTGACCCCAGGCAACCACTTTTCTGCTTCCTGCTACAATAGATTAGATTTGTCTCTTCTAGAGCTTCGTATAAATGACATTATAAAGTATGTTGTGTTTTGTGTCCGACTTCTGCATAGTACACTGCACTTGAGAGTCATCTGTTTTATTGCTGAGTAGTATTCCGTTGTGCAGATATACCACCCAGTTTATTTATCTGTGTCCCTGTTGATAGCCATTTAGGGTGTCTCCAGTTTGGGCCTATTAGGAATAAAGCTGTTATGAACATCGTGTGCGGGTCTTTGTGGGGACATGCTTTCATTTCTTTTTGGTAAAGACTTAAACGTGGAATTTCTGGGTATTAAGTGTACACTTACCTTACAAACTTGTTGCCCATTGAAAAAGTTGTGTGGTCTCCTCTTTTTCTTATTGCTTTATGTGAATTTGTGGTATCTTCTGGCTCTGAGTGCTTTATTGGATATATGCATTCCAAATATCTTCTCCTAGTCTGTGGCTTGCCTTTCATTTTCTCAGTGGTCTCAATTTTGATGAAGTTCAGTTTGTCAGTTTTTTAAAAAATGGTTTGTGCCCTGTGTAAGAAGTAGCGGTGTATGCCAGAATCAACTATTGATGTAGTTTTTCATGCCTCTCCCATGCCTCAGACTCTCCTTTTCTCCAAACCAAGCATGCTCCAGTGTCTACGTCTTCTCTCATGTGATGTGGCTCTAGAATTTCCACCAGACTGGCCATACTTTTCCTGTGGGCATTTGGTTTGGAAATGCCTTTGTGTGCAATCTGTGTGGGCCACACATCGGTTCCCAGGTCTGTGCTCAGAGGAGTCAGGAGTGGGCTCCAGGGGTTGGTCATGCTCCCTGTAGTATAAACTATGAAGAATTAAGGCTTTGGTTATTATAAGAGACAGGAATTGTGCAAATATACTGCTGCTTTTCTCCCCCTAATGGTGCCTCTATGGGGACCTTAATCAGAACCAAGAACATCAAAAGGTCCACTCCCACCAAGCACTCCTGCTCCTGGTGCATCACAGGCCTGTAAGGGCCACATAAGAAAAGAGAGATCTCCTGAAGGGCTTCTGGAATCTCAGTGCATCGTGTGCATGTTAGTTGGGCTATATCTTATCTGCCAAAAGAACAAACTCTTAGCTCTCAGAGTTGAAATGGGCTTTTCTATATGAACAATAGTTTTAAAACCAGGCTACCATTTGTTGAGTTTCTTCTATGTGCCAGAGCGTTTACATATATCACCTCCAATCCCAAGAATGCCCTGCAAACCAAAGATCATCCAGGTGTTTCAGAGACCCAGGCACATTCCAGGGTCACTTTGCTCAAAGTGGAGGAGCCAGTGGCTGCATCTAGATCTCTGTGGCACTGAAGTCCAGAACTTTCTACCACCCCACACTGGCTCTGGGCATGCTGAAGTATGAATGGTATCTGTGAAGTACCTGCCAAGGTGCCCAGCCCACAACAGCACACTTTAAGTTATTTATATTTCTCACTGCTCTCCCATCCCCCCTCACACTTTGCCACTTGTGCCCTGTGTGGAATGGGCTCTGAATTGATAGGTTTGAATCATGAATGTCTACTTTCAAAATATCTCCTAATCAACTGGGCATCTTTGGGCAGCTCAGATATACTCAGCATGTGGTTGGGGATCTGCTTTGAAAAGACTGGAAGTAGAAATAACAATAGGTTTGCCTTAATAATCAGGTACAATTATATAGGTAAGGCCCTTAGCTCAGGGTATATAATAAGCAACCAATCAATGTTGTTTATTACAATTATTAAGTACTGGTATTAATACAATCCAGTGATGTGGCGGACATTGATTGTATGCCCCAAATACTTAAAACAGCCTCCTCACATTTTGCTGACTCTCCACATTGTAAATTCCATCTTCTCAACATGGAATTATTTTCTCAGCCTCCCTTGGTGCAGACATGTACCTTAGCTTTCCAGAACTGGCTGTTCCGGTGCAAGACTTTGATTCAGAAGTACGTATCATAACGGGATGAGCTGAGGACAAGGAATTATTTTGGAGACATGAGTAGCAGAAGGGCAGGGAGGTGATGGTGGGCTGTTTCCTGCTCTTGGCAGAGGTGATGTGGCTCTCGGGTGGCTGGTGGCAGCAACCTTCCCTAGGCTAGTTCTGTGCTGTGATTCCAGGAGTTGTTTCTGGAAATGGACATAAGGCACGTGTCTCCAGCCTTTCCAAAATGTCTGCAAGCCTTCTAATATCCTGACTGCATCCTGCTGGCTTCACCTGGCTGGAATACATTCTGCTGTCTCAAAGAATCCAGATGCATTTTTGCCTTTCCTCTCCGGGAAGTGGCCAGGGCTCGAATTGTACCGATGCCCTGACTAAGAAAAGTGTTGATAGTAAACAGAACAAGCTTCAAGGGGTTGATGAGAGAGAAATCAGAGTCCCTGCCAAAGAAGGACCCCCTGCAAAGCTCTGCACACCCAGCCCTGGGGTGGCTCATTCTATAAATGTCAGTGCCCAGAAGGTCACGGGAGGTGAGGGCTGGCCACAGCCACCTTATGTAGAGGACAGAGAAGAAGCGGAGAGCTGGGCACAGGCTCTGAAGAAGGCCATGTCTAGGAGGGCATCGGTGTTTCGTACTGAAAAGATGACAGAATGGGCATCTGGAGGCTTTGGACTGGGTTCTGGTGTTGACACCATACAGAACCTGCCCCTTTGCTCTCAGCCTCCTCGTCTGCAAAATGAGTGCCTGGTTTAAGTGAAGTTTTGGTTTTGCAGCAGGACGTGTTGTGGGTCTCACCCTGGCTCAGACGCCTGCAGGGTGTAGCAGAGATTCCTAGAATCCTGGGCCTCCCCAGCAAGGCCGGCCAGAGCTCTGGCTTCCCCAGGCCCACACAGGATTCTGGGTTTTTTCAGAGCCTGCAACCTGTCTCCTCCTCTCCTCCTCCAGTGTACGAAGTGGTCACAGCCACGGGGGATGTTCGCGGCGCAGGGACGGATGCCAATGTCTTCATCACGCTTTTTGGAGAGAATGGGCTTTCTCCCAAGCTCCAGCTCACCAGCAAGTGAGTACCCACTCAGCCTTGGTGGGATCCTGGACCATTAGTCTGGTTGATTAGTTCTGGAACTCAAGGGTGGCCTGCTTCTGTGGGGGAAAGGCACATCTGACCACAGGTGTATTAAGTGGTATGAAGCCTCTGCTAATGACAGACCACGTATCAGCCGGGCATCTCCCGGTCACCTCCTGTGCACCGCCCTCAGCTCCTTTCTTGATTTCTGTGAACAGTAATGCCTCCTATGGATCTCAGAATTCCCAAGAATCTACATTAGCTGTCCCTTGATGTCAGAGAATGAACATTTGGGATCAAGAATCCTGGGTCTATGTCCAGCTCTTCCACTGAGTTCCATGTGACTTTGGCCCAGTCTCTCTGCACCCAGGGCCTTGGTTTCCTCATATATCATCACACAGATGTTGGAAGACCATGCCTGTGAGGGAGCTGTGAGCATAAATATTCTGGAGTTCCCACCAGGGACCAGCGTCGTGTTAAACCTGCTTGCCAGCTAACACACACCCAGCTAGCCACAGGGATCGCTTGTGTGTGTGTATGCCTTGCGTGCGCTGTCTTGTAACTAGTAAGAGTTGGGACCATTGTCTCCTTCAGATCCTTTCCCCACTGCACGCATGCATACATCAACATATTCACAAAACCTGAGAACATGTTAGCAGATGAATGGAATTTCAGAGACATTTAGGGCCTCAGGAGTGGTCTATTCAGCTGGCTTTCAAACTGTGCTGAACGGAACAGAATCGATCAGCTGGTTCTAGGCCCACGAAACATTTGCAAACTGCTGATCTATTCTAACCTGCTCACAAGGAAACCAAAGCCTAGAGAGGAGCTGTGAGTAGCCTAGGGTCATGGAGCTTTCTACTGGTGAAGTTGGTCCTTAAATCCCACATCCTTTTTTTTTTTTTTTTTTTTTTTTTTAAGACGGAGTCTTGCTCTGTCACCTGGGCTGGAGTGCAATGGCACTATCTCAACTGACTGCAACCTCCACCTCCCATGTTCAAGTGATTCTCCTGCTTCAGCCTCTGGAGTAGCTGGGACTACAGGCATGTGCCACCATAACCAGCTAATTTTTTGTATTTTTAGTAGAGATGGGCTTTCACTATGTTGGCAAGGCTGGTCTTGAACTCCTGGCTTTAAGTGATCTGCCTGCTTCAGCCTCCCAAAGTGCTGGGATTACAGGAATGACCCACTGTGCCTGGTCTTCAAACCACATATTCTTGATGTAGATGTTTCCCTTGACCACATGACCCTATGGTCCAGGGGGTATGAGGGAGATGCTCCTTAAGACTTCCTGGGGCTCCAGATTGTGACCCCAGGATTAATGGCCTGGCACTTTCAGGGCTGGTAGAGGAAGCTGTAGAGGCCAGGAGATCCAAGCACCCTGTACCTTGCAGGCTGGCCAGTCCCCACGTGACATGGGCTATGGCGACCACGCTGCTGCATTGAGGCAGGTGTAACGTCCCATTTTATCCATTTCCACAGAACAGGGTACCTGCCTTCTTGTGTCACTTACACTGTGGCTTGACTCGCTTGTGAAGTCTTTCCATCTGATGATGTGGACACGGTAAAGAGAATACATGAAACCTCCATCTTCTTTGCCATGTGTTCCCAGAGCACAATGCTGTAGGGAGAAGCTGCAAACACTAGGGAGTTGCCCGGTTGGTTTCTGAAGTTCCCAGCTTTTCTTTCTAAAACAAAATGAATCCTTTTTCCTTCTATGATGGTCCTCACTGCCTTCCCTCCTTTCACACATTCAGTCTCCTCAGATTTCTTCCCCTTTTTCCTTTGTCAAAACGTCTTCTCAGGAAGGGCCCCTGAGCCACCCTTTATAATGTGGCATGGATTTTCACTGAGTCTCCATTCCCAGGAGTTTGGGTTCCAACCTTCCCTCTCATGGTGTCTGAAGGGGTCTAGGGCATGAATGAGCTGGTAGGGCTGGGACCTCCTGGCTTTGCTGAGATCCCGTGGGGAAGCCAGCTTCCCCTGGCCAGCCCTGAGGATGGGAATCAACCCTCCTTAATTACCCCAGGGGTTGGCCCCAGAGACCAATGGCAGTTTCTTCCTATATCTACGCCATGCTCCAGTTCGGGCAGTAGGAATATAGGTCTGGCCAGGCCCCCAATCAGCTGGTCAGGAATGCTCTAGAGCATAGTGGGTGGTCTCAGCAATGGGGACACAGTTCGGAGTCCCAGCTGTGGGACTGGAGAGGCTGGAGAGGGGCTTTGAGGAGAAATGGAGGGAGCTGGAGGATGGGCCAGGGGAAGGTCTGCTCTGCCCTGCCAGCAGCTCTCCTAGTTCTGTGTGTATAGTCGGAGCTTGGCAAAGGCCAGTGGTATCAGCGTGGGTAAGTGAGACTTTAAAGGGACAAACACTTAATCTGGGACTCAAGTGGTGAAAATAACTCATATGAGAGAGAGAGGGAGAAAGAGTATCCTTTAAGGGAACTGATTGCCCAAGTCTGGAGCCAGGAATGAGCCCTGTGGGCTGATGGTGGGCAGAGGAGGCCTGTGGCTGGAAATGTGGGGCCATGTTGATGGGCAGGGAGGAGGAAAGTCAGAAAGGTCCGGAAGGCTAGGCTGAGGAAGGCCTTGCTGGATAGCTAACTGGTGAAGGTTCAACTTACCTGCCGTGTCGACAGAGATCATCTGAGCCTAGTGAACAGGACGAGTGGGGAAGGAGGAGGCTAGAGTCTGGCTGTGACAAGAACTGAGAAAAGGCCTTCAAAGAGCATTGACGACATGGTCCTTGCTACCTAAGACCTTTCCGTTCAAGATGGAAACTGCAGGTCTGGGAGGACCAGTGCTTTCTGAGGAATTCCAGGCTGCCCATGCAACCCAGAACAGATCATGCAACCCAGAACAGATGTCAGTTGAGGTCCCCTTGCTCTGTGAGATTTAGATGCAGTTAACTCAGGCTATCGGCTGCCCCGCCCTGCCCTGGGATCTGGCTGATACCCCCTGGTCCCACAGCCTCCTCGCACCTCACCCTCTGCTGCTCTCCTCTCCACACTGTGCTACCCAAACCCAAACCTACAGGGCAGCTAGAACCAACTGCCTTTTCCTTGCACACCCATAATGCACACACGTACATTTTTGGTGTGTAACATACTTCACTGCTGGCTCCTGGCACCAGAGAGAGTTCACACTGCAGCAATGCAAACAACTTCCAAAGGAATATTAGAGCCTCGGTCTCACAACTCAGCCATCCTCTTTCTTAGAGTTTCTCCTGACCTGTCTTCCGTGGCCTCTGGCCATGTCTCATCCCATCTCTCTGTCCTGCTTCTCCCACATTCTCTCTCTTCTTTCTCACCCCTCAATTCTTGTCCTTCTTGTGCCTTTCCTTCTGTCCCCTAGGACTTCACTTTCACTCCCAAATGCTGTATTAGGACTTTTTTTTTCCAGTACAAAATAATTCCAAGAGGAACTTCAGTGCCAGTGCTGATTAATTTTTGCCCTGGTGGTCGGGGGTCTACATTCCTTGGCACTCATTGGCCTTAGATTCCCCCGTGAGTGAACCTCTACCCCGACCCCACCCCAGTTAAGCACCCACAGTAGTGGCTGCCAGAGGAAGGCCCCATCTTCTGGGTTTTCTTGCACTCTCCTCCATTAACCAGGGCCACCTCCAGCCCTAAGTTGTGTGTTCGGAATATGGCAAAAGGATGGGATCTCATGTATCTTCCGGAACATGGTTATTCGGTTGAGAATTCACCGTCTGAGCGTGTCAGAGAATGCCTGGCATTTTAGCCTGATGACTCTGCCTGGTTGATGGCTAAAATGCCCCATGCAGCCTGTAAAGGATCTCTGTGTGGGGGTCCCTGCTGAATGGCAGGGGCTGTGCACTGCCTTAGCATTTATCTGAGAATCGACGAGCGGCCTTGGTGAGGCTCCAGCCTTCCCCAAGGAAACATGAAGTTGTCTGTATTTCTAAGATTTCCTTTGACCAGAAACCCTCTCTCCTTTGCTATTTCTTTCCTACCCCTAGTTTTCTAAAACCCACAAACATTTGCATCCTGACTCAGCAGAAGTGAGGATTTCAGAAACTGATCCTGAGTGTGTTGGGCTTGGGGGCTTTTTTGGGATGATCCCAGCCCCTTCCTGAGTGAAGGGAATCAGAAGAGCCGTGTCTGCCACTCTTTCCTCCTCCTCTTGTGATGTGGAAGGCCTTCCCCTTGTCTTCCATGAAGAGATTGCTGTCCATCTCATAAGCAGTGTGGAACCCAGAAAGATTACAGCGTGGTCCTGAGACAGTGAGGAGAACTCCCGCTGCTTTTGCTCTGTCCATCCTGGTGGATCTTTTCCCTGTGTTCCTCCTTCCACATATGCTCCTCCCCAACCCCACAGTAAGTGACGATAAAGCACCACGTCATGGTGGATTATTTCACAAATGCTCCGGAACGTAGGTATTCACCTTCAGCCTGGTCGTTGGGAGGTAACGGAGGTAACTCACATTCTTTTTTTTTCTTTTTTAGAGACAGGGTACCACTCTGTCATCCAGTCTGGAGTGCAGTGGCATGATCCTGGCTTACTCACTGCAACCTCAAATTCCTGGGCCCAAGTGATTCTCCAGCCTCAGCCTCCTGAGTACTTGAGACTACAGGCCCAGCCAATTTTAAAATATTTTGTGGAAATATCTCTCACTGTATTTCCCAGGCCGGTATTCAACTCTTGGCCTCAAGTCATCCTCCTGCCTTGGCCTCTTAAGTAACTGTAATTATAGGCATAAGCCATTGCACCCAGCCATGTTCTTAAATGATACCTTCATGGATGCAGGGCCTTTCTGAAGCTTTCCTTTACTGAATGCAACTGTTGGAGCTGCTTTTCTGGAACTTTCTTCAGAGGCACCCCAGAAAGCCAGCCACTTTCCTTCCAAGTCACACCTTGTCTTTAGCTGAAAATGGGGATACCTCCCCTTGTTCTCCCCTACTCGCTGGCAGTGGCTGTTTCTAAAATTCCAGGCACCATCAGAAGATGAAGCCCAGTAATTCCCAAACCGCTTCCAAGGAATTTGATCCAGGCAGCCTGCAAGCTGGGCTGGGGATGGGGGAATTGCTGAAACATGGGATTATGCTTTTTTCATAATTACAGAAACAATATGTGTTCCTTTTAGAAAGTTAAAAATGTATATGGACAAGAACAAGGAGCCAACACTTCACAATGGCCTCACCATCTAGACATGACTTTTTAAAAATAAATCTTCCCACGCTATTGGTTTTTTTTTTTTTTTTTTTTGAGACAGAGTCTTGCTCTGTTGCTCAGGCTGGAGTGCAGTGGCATGATCTCAGCTCACTGCAAACTCTGTCCCTAGGGTTCAAGTGATTCTTCTGCCTCGGCCTCCTGAGTAGCTGGGATTACAAATGTGTGCCACCATGCCTGGCTGATTTTTGTATTTTCAGTAGAGACGGGGTTTCACCTATTGGCCAGGCTGATCTTGAACTCCTGACCTCGTGATTCGCCCACCTCAGCCTCCCAAAATGCTAGGATTACAGGTGTGAGCCACTGCACTCGGCCTCCCACTCTATTGTTTTTAAATGAAGATGGTATCATGTTTGTATCGATTATTCTGTTTGTACATTCTGGTCTTAACCTACCTTTTCTTTTAAGCCTATATTATAACCCTGTTTCTGTTTCATTATTTTTTTTTCCAATAGGACTTTTAATGGTTGCAAAGTATTTCATTACATAGCTTCCCAGGGCGATTGTTTCTTAGGGTATTTATTTGATGGAGAGACTCTTGACTATTTATTCTAAAGATTGCTTGCCTTATCCTATATATTGAAACAGAAAATACCTCTCATTCCTTTCTTCTTGTTTCCCATTCATATAATCCTGATGCACAGAAACATGCCCACATGTTCGTCAAGTTATTGACAGCTGCTGTGACTCCGAAGCAAAGCATGGGATGTGTTGTTATTCTCCTTTGAAAGTGAAATTCCCACATCAGCCAGACCCTCACGATTACTAGTTTGGTTTAGTTCCCTTTAAATGCTTGGTCTGGTAAGTTATTTTCCTGGGTGGGAGGATTTACTGGTGCTTCAAGGAGAAAACTTTGTATTTTTCTTGCTCTTCCTCAAGAGCTGAGAGTTGACATTCTCTGTCTTTATTTTGCCAATGATGGAGAAATGACTCTGGGCACTGTGCCCTGCCTCCTCCCTCCCTCCCTAAGGTACCCACAGCAAGCCTGGGCATCATCCCTTTCACTTCAGCCAAACCCAGAAGGTTCTGTGCCTCTCTCTTCATCCTCTGTACCCAGACTGCACCTCGGGGGTCTCTTTTCCCTGACAAAGATGGCTCCGTGTACATTTTTGTCTGAAGTTAAGGAAACTTCTCCCCAGGGCAGATTGTTCGACACCGTGAGTCCGCTCACAGACTTATAGCTTCTGGGTTCTGTAGAATCTTAAAAGCCTTCTATTATCAAGAGAGTCTGAGCCTAATGCCTTGGGAAGAAGGCCCTTCTCCTGCTTTATTTTAAAAGATGTTGATGGTGGATAAATCTTCTATGATGGTACACATCTTCTGTGATCTTCCATTCCCATGAGCTGTGTGCTATTCCTGAGAGCCCTGGCCAAGAGTGCTGAGTGAGGTCTGCAGCTCTCAGCCCAGTGGGCTAAACTGGGGACAGCAAGAGCTGCTGGCAGGCCTGGGCTGGAATGGTGGGGACCTCGGCCCCGCACACAGGATGGAACAGCTGTTGACATGAGCTTCGGGCTTCTGCTCCCAGAGGATTCTGTGGTGAGGCTGCTGCAGCACTCTTGTATCTAAGCTGACTGTATCTAGGATGCTCCTGAGTCTGGACTTGCCTGGCTGCCTCATGGCTGATGTCTCAGGTGTACTTTCTTCTGTTCACACTGTTTGCAGGATGCCAGATATGCACTTCCCTCACTGCCCTACTTCCCTGGCTGCTGATTTGGGGTTGAGTGTTTTCTTTCTTGTTAGAATGGCAGGACCACGGACTGCCACCCAAGGTCTGCATCTACTTGGGGCTGCCATTGCAAATCTTCCCAGGAAGAGCAAGGCCAGTGAGGGGGAGCAGCAAGAAGGTCCAAGAGCCCTAAGGCGTTTATTCCTTCCTTCCTCCTCCATCCTCCCAACCCAGAGCAGCCAAAGGGCATGGGGTCATGACTGGGAGAGCCAGGTTCTGGTCCCAGCTCTGCTACCAATTAACACTTTGTAAAATGGGGTTGCTATTGCCCATGTGATTGTTTTAGTGACTCACAGCAAGGATCAAATGAGAACCTGGGTGTGAGGGCACGGAATGATACTAGCAGTCCCTGCCCTCCTCCCGGCACCGTGTCAGAAGGGAATCTCCAAATGGGATCTGGTTGCTCATAGCTCTCCCTAGGAATGGGATGATGGAGGAAGAAGAGGAACACCAGCCCTTGGCTCTCTTCCCAGGCCTGTGAGCCAACAACTGATCTGCACTAACTGAGCACGTGTTCATTGCAGGAGCGAGTCTGCCTTCGAGAAGGCCAATGTTGATGTGTTCCGGGTGAGAACCAACAATGTAGGCCTCATCTACAAAGTCAGGTGAGGATCTGGTGCCTGACTAGGGTGGAGGAGGAGTCGAAAGTCAAGGACTTACTTCACTATTGACACTTTCTGGGTATTAATTACTTGCCAGCTGTTATTTGAGGGTCTACCAAAGGCCCGAATCTTTCCCTTCCATCCTGAATCACAGTGCCCTAAACTTCCCCATTGGAGATTCGCTTTTTTGGATTAACACAATTTTTTACAAACTTGAAAATATGCTGTGAGAGACATTATAGCACAGTGGTGAGGAGCAGAGACTCTGAGTCCAGTGGCCTGGGTTCAAGTGTCCACTCTGTTATTTACTAGCTGTGGGATTTTGGACAGGTTATCTCTCCAAACCTCAGTTTCCTCCTCTGTAATAATGATGCTTCGTCTGTGATAACCCTAGGACTCAATGAGTTAGTGCTTGGAACAGTAATTGGCACACAGTAAACACTCAGCAAGTGGTAGAGATACCAAGTCTTGCTGCAGGATGTCTTTGGACAGAGAGCATCCCCAGTCTTGCTCTCTCTGGAGGGTTCTTGTGAAGGTATAAGGAGAGATAACTCTACTGGTCCAGGGGCAGAGGAAGAACTTTCAACTGCCCACCTTTTCCCTTCCTGGTTCCTGCCATCCACTCCCATTCAAGCTCATGCCCATTGACAGATGTTCATTTGTGGTCTGATTGCACCCAGGCTAAGGGTGGACAGGGGTCAGATGCAGCCTCAGTTTAGTCCTGATTTGTTTATCTTCCACTAGAAAAGGACCATGAATTCTCTTTCTTGGGGAAGTAAGGGGCATGTGAATGTCCTGGGTATTGGTTAAGTGTAGGGAAGGGCATTAGAAGCAGGAAAATGGCTCTTGCAGGGGAGATTGGGAAAGGGGGTCATTGTGTGAGTAAAGACAACCGCCAGCTGAGGTCCTACTATGTGCCAGGCTATATGCCAGACAGAGGCATACATCCTTGTAAGGGAAAAGCCTGGCATATCATGGGTTTCATCTGTCTGTTGGGGTTGTGTGCTGTTGAACATTAGTTGTCCTGCTAAGATCTGCAAGTATAAACCCTCATAGAGATAAGATGTTTGATGCAAAGTGAGGTCCAGAGGTCAAGAAGCTGGACTTTGGAAAGGAGATAGAGGGGTCTATTGGAAGTCAAGAAGAATTTAGGAGACAGATTTTGATGAGTCTGAATCTATGCTGCCCAGTGCAGTAGTCCCTGGCCACATGTGGCTATTACACTTGAAATGTGGCTAATCCAAACTGAGGTGTGTTGTCTGTATAAAATACACAGCAGATTTTTGAAGGCTTAGTACAAGAAAAAGAATGAAAAATAGCTCATTAATACATTTTTACATAATTATATGTTGAGATGCTAAGTGGAATTAAATGAAACATAGTATTAAAATTACTTCTACCCATTTCTTTGGATCTGTTTACATGTGGCTCTTAGGGACATTTTAAAATTGCATCTGTGGCTTGCATGTGTCACTCATGTTATGTCTACGGGACCACCATGGTCTAGATGGCCATGGCAGGGGGTTCCTCTGGATTGCAGGACTTAGGGGAGTATCTGCTTGTTGTCCAGGTCTGGAGTCATGAAGACAGGGACACACTTAATCATCTCACACAATGGGAGGGGCAGCTGAGCCCAGGGGATGAACTGTGCCCTGTAAATCAGGTGGTTTGGTTGGCTTCTGCTTCCTGGGTATTCCCGTGTCATCATCTTTTCTCTTCACTGTCCTGTTTGACCTCGACTCAGCTGGACATCAAGAAGTGCTATGTGTATACATGCTTGGGCCAGAGTTTGAGAGGCTCACTGCTCCCAAAGGCCAGGGTAAGGAAATAGCACTGAATAGCCAGGACCTCAAAGGGGCAGATTGAGATGATCCCACGGCAAGCCTTGAGGATCTTGGATTTTCTATGAAAGGCGAAATTTAATATTTCTGTGCATGTAATGTAACAATGTAACATTCAGTAATGTGCACATCCACCTTGCAAGGTATCCCCACTTTATTGATCAGGAAACTGAGGTTCAAGAGATAAAGTAACAACAATAACAGAATAATCGGACTTCTTTGGAGTAAACATCTGGTTATTTCAGTATGGAAGGGGTGCTGTTTCAGTTCTGCCAGTGATGGTGTGGGCATTGGTTTCTGCTTCAGGATTGAGCATGACAACACCGGCTTGAATGCCAGCTGGTACCTGGACCATGTGATCGTGACTGACATGAAGCGGCCTCATCTCCGTTACTACTTCAACTGCAACAACTGGTTGAGCAAGGTGGAAGGTGACCGCCAGTGGTGCCGTGACCTGCTGGCCAGCTTCAACCCCATGGACATGCCCAGAGGTCAGTGCCTAGGCTGCCTGCCATCCCTCCCTGCCTGGGCTGGGCTCACCTAGGAAAGAGTCATGTCTCTGTCTTTCTCTGGACAGTCTCATCCTACCTCATCTTGGCAGCCCTCCAGGGCCTTCCTGTTGGCTAGGGCCCAGGGGAAGCCCCATATCTTCCTTATGGTCTTCCTACGGGCAACCTTTTATGCTCTAGGGGTTCAAGGGAGTGGGAAATACAAGAGGACTTGGAAGCATGATGGAAGGTTAGGCGCAGCCCAGAGCAAGTCTATGTGCTCAATCATTCTTGTTGATGGGGTATCCATTGGAAGTCCCCTCTGAGATCAAGTCAGCGGTCCCCATTTTCCTATCCTCTTTCTTTTCTTACAATGCCCAAGGCAGGCGAGTTACAGCCAGGGCATGGTGGCTGGGAATCAGGGCTTGCAGCTGCCAGAGCTCATCATGCTGCCCTCTGATGCCTCCTGATTTTATGAGGAGTGAAACAACTTATTTCAAGTGACATTTCTGGGCAAAGGCCTTAAATTCAACCATTTTAATTTTACAGGAATAATGGGAGGCAGATACCTTTGTCCCCCAAAGTTCTGGCCTCACTTCACCCTGTCACGGAACATATTTACTTTTCCACCAAGGGGAGCATTACATTGCAGGGACCATTGCTTGAATACCCTGCACTCACAGAGTCATGGACCATGGGAGGGGAAGGGACTTTGGAGCCAGGAGATGAGAAGCGGCTTTCCCACAGTCACTCAGCTGAACAACAGAAGGCTAACACTTGTTGGAATCTGCTTCCAGCATGGACTCCAAGTTCCACCCTCTATCTACTGTCTTGATGGGCTTTAGCCCTCAATTTCTCTATCTCTGATTTTCTACCTCCCAGCTAAACTTGATGCTTGAGTTGTTCCTTTGTGATTCCTATCATCGTAACTTGCAACTTCATTGACTCTTTTTATTTTTAATTTTCATTTATTAGAGACAGAGTTTCATTCTTGTTGCCCAGGCTGAAGTATGGTGGCACAATCTTAGCTCACTGCCACCTCTGCCTCTTGGGTTCAAGCTATTCTCCTGCCTCAGCCTTCTGAGTAGCTGGGATTATAGGCACCTGCCACCTTGCCAGGTGAATTTTTTGTATTTTCAGTAGAGACAGGGTTTCACCATGTTGGTCAGGCTGGTCTGGAGCTCCTGACCTCAGGTGATCCATCTCGGCCTCCCGAAGTGCTGGGATTACAGGCATGAGCCACTGTGCCTGGCCATTGATTCTTTTAAAAACATGTTATTGATCTTTTCTCTGAATATAGAAACCAAATTTGATCATTGTAGAAAATTTAGAAAATAGAGATACGCAAACATAAAGAATACCTGTAATTCCATGGCTTGAAAAAACTACACTGGTGACATTTGTGTGTCTTTATTTCTAGCCTTTTCTTTTTTTTTTTTTTTTTTTGAGTTGGAATTTTGCTCTTGTTGCCCAGGCTGGAGTGCAATGGCGCGTTCTCGGCTCGCCGCAACCTCCGCCTCCTGGGTTCAGGCAATTCTCCTGCCTCAGCCTCCTGAGTAGCTGGGATTACAGGCACGCACCACCAGGCCCAGCTGATTTTTTGTATTTTTTTAGTAGAGACGGGGTTTCACCATGTTGACCAGGATGGTCTCGATCTCTTGACTTTGTGATCCACCTGCCTCGGCCTCCCAAAGTGCTGGGATTACAGGCATGACTTTTCTATGCATATACTTTATAGTTTAAACAAATGGGCTGGTGCAGCACCCCTGTCTCACAGCATGCTTACTTCCGTGCCATTAAATATCGCTCAGCACCCCTCCTTGGAATGGCTCCGTGGTGCCCTGGAGCATGGAGATACCATCATGTATTCACTGGATGCTGTATCATCAGACATTTGTATTATGTTCCCCCTCCAAAAAATTTTTGCTATTATATCAATACTATTATAAATACTGCACCTAAATCTTTGCACAGGTTCATGATTCTTTCCTTAAGATAAATTCCTAAGTGGAATTTCTAAGTCAAGTAGAATGTATGTGGTTAAAGCTTTTGAGGGGCATTTCCAAATCACTCTAGATTGGGTGTATCTGTGCACATTATTACCAGCTGTGTAAGGGTGCCCATATCCCTCATCCTTGCCAGTATTTGGTAGTGTTGTTTGATTTTCCAGTTGGATAATTAAAGGGGATTTTTGATATTCTTTCTTTGCTTACTGATGAGATTAAACATTTTTCGTATATTTATTGGCAATTTGTGTGTGTGTGGGTATGAGAGAGAGAGAGAGAAAGGAAAGAAAGAGAAAGGAAAGAAAGAAAAAGGAAAAAAAGAAAAGAAAATGAAGAGAGAGAGAGAATTTTTTTTGCTTGGGTCCTTTACCTGTTTTTTCAATTGCGGTGAATTTCATAGATTCTCCCCATTAAGCATCTTTAATTCTTTATCCAATCTCTACTAGGATCAATCTTTAGCATACTGTCAAGCTTGCCACTTTTCAGCTCATCTGACCTGCATTGGTCACTCAAAAATCCAGGGTTCCACTTGGCAGGAGAAGAGCTTCTGAAAAGTCACCATGAGAAACAATTCATGTAACTCAGTGGTTCTTCAGGGTTCCATAAGAATCCTCAGGATAGATACCTCCTGACCTAGTCTCTGAGTGAGGCTTCCTGAGCCCCCAGCTCCTTCATAGGCTGGAGGGAATTAGGTTTTTAGTATTTCCAGGCTAGATATCAGAGAATGGAATGAAAAAGGGGATCTTCACCTATTCTTATGACTGCATTGGTAAAGAAAAAGTTAAATTTCTTTGCTTTTCACCCGAAATTATGTCAACTTGGTATTTGAATGCTAATGTGATGATAAAAATGGGGTCTATTTTTTTCATCCATGAAGTTTGGTAGGTAAAATATTTCAATGCTGGTGGTATAAATACACTGAACATGCCCCCGCCTTTGTCCTCTTGTTATTGCCCAATGCTATGTGGGCAGTAACAAGAGGAGAGAAGAAAGGGGGGCCATGCTCAGTGTATTTATACCACCAGCCCCCAAGGCAGGACAGACTGTTAGGGAGCCTGGTCCTCTCTCCCCACCCTCAGGGGCCAGTTTTCAGTGTTCTGGATGGTAATCACTGGAACCTTCTCTCATTCCTGCTCTTCAGGGAAGGGAAGTGTTCTAGGCTGACCAACTGACCCTTTGACTGAGGTGATCGGTGGATCATTGTTGAGTGGAGGAAACTGGACCTTGCTCAGGTTTCCAGGTGTTCCTGTAATGGGAATCTTGCATCTCATTCTTCAAGACACAGGCATAAGGGAGCCTGCCCTACTTGTAGGCACAGAAGGTGAGCTGTGGGGCACCAGGTCTGCTGCACAGCACGGTGCCTGACATTCGCAGGAGATGACTGTTTCCTCTCTGGGCTCCTCATTAAATGTACTTCCTGGGGAAGTACCCAACCTCAAACCCCTTAAAGGGAATGGCATCTTTAGGACTGTCCTCTTCCTTAATGGAGTCCCTTGGGTAGAAGGTAGAGATGAGGAAAAACAGGAGGTTTCAAAGGAAGGAGGCAGAAGCTGACCAGCCTCACAGTTTTGTGGATAGAAGATGTTTCGTGGATAGAACCAAGTTCAATTTATTAGTTTTTCTCAATTTGTCAGTGAAAATCACTACATCTGGCATCTTAAAGAAACCAAACAGGATCAACTAAATGGCTATAGCTTTTGGTTTTCTGTGTCTGATCTCCAGGACTCGGGAATGTGTTGCTGGGGTCTGAAGAGGCAGGTTGGTTGTGCTCCTTCAGTCCATCTGGGGAGTTCTCAAACTCCAGTAACTCACATTCCATCTTCGAGTTTTGCCTGATTCAAGTACTGCTTGTATTATTAATTACTACTACTTCTTCTTTAAGTCACTTTTTACAACTTACATTAACTTGTAAATTTATTTTAACAAGAAAGTTGATATTACTATCATGAAAAAACTGTTATCATTTCCTTTAAATGTCAGACATACACTAGTACATATTAACATAAATTAACAACATTAGATAAATCTCATATACCATTGCTAGCATCTTATGTCCCACCAGTGATATGCAGACTGCACCCTGGTAAACAATACCAGCCCTGATCTGAGAGGAAGGGGAAGCAGGGTGTTGATTACAGAGATGAGTGCACAGAGGCCCAGGGAGGTGGGGATGCATCCAAGGTCAAATGGCCAATTGCTGATGGAGCTAGGAGTAGACTATGGGTCTCCTAATTCTTAGTTCAGTTGCTTTCTGACTGCCCCTTGAGTAGCGCATGGCCAAGGGCAATTAGCCTGGGACCTAAAAGGTCAGAGCCTGTGATTGTGGGGATTGTGGGGGTTAGTTGGGCCAACCTCCCACTGTCACAAGAATCCCTTTCTTCTCCATCAGTTGCTTCTCCAGCGTTGGTTTGAGTCCAGCCTTCCTGGAATTAACCCTCCTGGTCTCCCTGAGGCTTCTGCTTGTCTGTTCCAGTGTTTCTAACACAACATGGTGTCTCTCTAGGTGTCAGCCCTTCAGCTGCCAGAAAACAGGGTTTTGTCGTCCCAGGAATGCAGCCCCAGGATCCTTGGCTTCTCTTTTTGAGAACCCTTCCCAACAATGCACCTAAGAGGCTAGGATCCTGTGTTCCAGATGGGGGACCATCAGCACAGAGGGAGGGGCCTCCCAACTCCATTATCCTGCTTCTTTTTAAAAACATTGTTGTAAAATGTGCATAACACAACACTTGCCACCCTCACCATTTTAAAATGGACAGTTCAGTGGCATTAAGTACATTCACATTGTTGTGCAACTGTCACCACCATCCATCTGTAAAACTTTCTCATCTTGCCACCCTGAAACTCTGTGCCCATTAAACACTAACTCTCCATTGTCCCCCACCCCTGAGACCCTGGTAAACTCTATTCTACTTCCTGTTTCTGTAAATTTGGCTAATCTAGGAATCTCATACAGACTGAGTCTCTCTAGTTCAAAATGCTGGGGCCCAGAGTGTTTTGGATTTGGGATTTCTTTTTTTTTTCAGATTTTTGAATACTTGCATATACCTATGAGGTATTTCGGGGATGGAGGCCAGGTCTATCCATGAAATTCATTTGTTTCAAATATACCTTATACATGTAGCCCAAAGGTAATTTTATACAATATTTCTGAAAATTTTGTGCTTGAAGCAAAATTTTACAGCATTTCATCTGTAACCCGTCACATGAGGTCAGGTGTAATTTTTCACTCATGGCATTGTGTTAGTGCTCAAAAAGTTTTAGATTTTGGAGCATTTCAGATTTTGGATTTCTGTGTTAGGGATGCCCAACTTGCACAAGTGGAATCACACAATATTTTTTTTTCTTTTTTTTTTTTTTGCATCTAGCTCATTTCGCTTAGCATAATGTCTTCAGATTTCATCCATGGTATAGCATTTATCAGAATTTCCTAACGTTTTAAGGCTGAATAGCGTCCCATTGTATGGGTATACCACAACTTATTGATCCATTCTGTTGGTAGACATTGAACTGTTTCCACCTTTTAGCTATTGTAATGAATGCTGCTGTGAAAATGGGTGTGCAAATATTTGTTCGAGTCCCTGTTTTCGATTATTTTAGGTATATACACACGAACTTGCTGGGTCATGTGTAATTTTGAGTAACTACCATACTGTTTTCTACAGTGGTTGTACCATTTTACATTACTACCTACAATGCATAAGAGTTCTAATTTCTCCAGATCCTGAGGAATCCTCGATATTTTCTGTTCTTTTTTTTTTTTTTTTAACAATAGCCATGCTAATGGGTGTGAAATGACATCCCTAATGATTAGCGATGTTGAGCATCTCTTCATGTGCTTATTGGTTATTTGCATATCTTCTTTGGAGAATATCCATTCAGATCCTTCATCTATTTTTAAATTAAGTTGTTGTCTTTTTATTGTTGAATCGTAGGCCTCCGTTATATATTCTGGGTATTAACCCCCTTTCAGATACATAATTTACAAATATTTTTCTCCCATTCCATGAGTTGTTCTTTTACTTTGTTAGTCATGTCCATTGGTGACCAAAAGTTTTAATTTTTATGAAGTCAATTTATCTATTTTTTCTTTTGTTGCCTATGCTTTTGGTGTTATAATCTAAAAAATTGCCAAAGTCAATGTCATGATAGTTTTTCCCCCGTGTTTCCTTCTAAGAGTGTTATAGTTTTAATTGTTACATTTAGGTCTTTGTTCCATTTTGAGTTAAATTTTGCAGATGGTATAAATCAATGTCCAACTTCATTATTTTGCATGTGGATATTCAGTTTTCCCAGCACTATTTGTTGAAAAGACTGTCCTTTCCTTGTTGAATAGTCTTGGCACCCTTGTTGAAAATTATTTGACCATATATTTGATAGTTTATTTCTGGGCTCTCTGTTCTATTCTACTGGTCTATATGCCTGTCTTTATGCCACTACCACACTGGTTTGATTACTGTTGCTTTGCAGTGAGTTTTAAAATCAGGAAGTGTGAGACCTCAAACTTGTTCTTTTTCAAGATTATTTTGGCTATTGAGGATCTCTTGATATGCCACTTCTTTTAATGCATTCAAAATGTTCATTAAGTGACTTTAACAGTGACCAGAGACCATATTGACTTTCAGTCACAAAGCTTCTGTTCATCTGGAAGAAAAGAGAAAAATGTCTTCATCCCCAGTCCTCAGTTCTTGCCCAAGACTTCAAGGCTCCTGGAGAAACCTCCTGGATTCTCCTGACTCATTCCCATGTGAATCAGTAGGAGTGGGTGTCCCAGTCTTGGCTGGCTGCCCTCAATCTGTCAATTGAATGGTTCAGGCAGACATCACACATGAATAAGCATTTCAGACATACACAGAGCTGGCACAGTGAGTTAGCAGCCATCTCTAGGCTTGTCTCAGTCTAGGAGTGGGCGTCAGGGGTCCTGGCACCTTCTGGGGCCTGTGGAAGGCTGGAAGCTGCTTTTCCAGCATATCCGCATTTATTATCCCTGGGAACAGAGTCTTGGCTATCAAATTGCTCCAGAAGTGTAGTGAATTTTCCCTCATGCCATCTGCTTGTTGGCATCCCTTCTATTGCCATGGAGGTGTGTGACTCTTCCTGGTGGATTTCTTCCATCCTGCGGGGAATGGCTCACCCTCTTGATAACTCAGAACCCAGGGGGCAGAGTAGCTGCAGGAACGTCTCTACACTGATGGCAGCTGCTGGCTGGAAGCTAAGCACTGTCTTCCCTGCCTGCAGGTACAGCGTCATCCTTAGCAACTGCCGTCGGCAATGTCCTCTTGAGCTGCTTTAAGGTGCTGAGCCTGTGGATAGGCACGTAGTCCCTGCCCTCAAGGTGCTCACAGTCCAGTGGAGAACACAGATTCCCATCATACAAAGTTCCCACAAGGAGACTGTACAGCATCGTGACTCAGTGCCAGGCCTCAAAAATCATGGAGTCCTGGGTTCAAATCCAACCTCTACCACCTCCTAGCTATACGACTTTGTGTGCATACATTTAACAAGTAGTATCTTATTTAAAACCCCGAGAAGTAGGGGCTGTTATTATCCCCATGTTGCACATGGGGCAAAAGTCAGCACAGAGTGCCTCCCCGCCACCTCTTCTCTTTCTTGGTCTAAGGCTGCAGCTCCCATTTCTCAACGGTTGCTCAGATTGTGTTGGCTCCTGTGTCTGGCAGACAGTGGCTCTGAAAGCTGTTCTCTCCAGCATTCATCAACCCTGAGGAGGTTTCAGGGGACCTGCTGGAAGTGGAACTGAGGCCTAAGGGCAATATCAGACACCCTGTGCCAATCTGTTCAGAGACTGTGAAGTGGAAACCAGACCACCGACAGCCTTTTCTGGGATTCAGGCCCGATCCCATCAACCCCTGCAAGGACCTAACGGGCCAGTTCTTTCCAGAGGCCCAGGGCCTGCCCTGTTTGCTAATTAAGTGGATTCTCCTTGTTCCCAGAGTTCTTAAGTTGGTGAGATAGGAAACCATGGCTCTTCTGTTAAAATATGTGCCAGGGTCAGAGGAAATGTCAAGGCCAGCCCCTGGCCCCTCGCCTCCTCTCTCATCTTCCTCTTTTTCTCCATGTCACCCCAACCCCACTGGATATAAAGTCTCAGCCTCTCTGGATACCATTACCTGCTTCCTCTGCCTCAGGTGTCCCCTCCCTCTCTAAACTCTGCGAGGAAAGTCTGTCCCACACACTGCTGTGCAGCAATGCTGCAATCAGGATGTGTAAGGAATCTCACAGGCAGGGAGAAGGGCCTTCTCAACCTACTCCCTTTGTGTCAGTGCTCTGGCAGCTTCACCACCAAGATGAGACACCACAGCTGATGGTGGGGTGGGGGTGTGTTGTAACACATCTCAGGTGTTTTGAGATGGATACGTGGCCAAGAAATACAGTATTTCAGGGCTCTAACTACCTAATATGTATCTCTCTGGTTTCTTTGTGAAGCTCAGGTTGCTCTGAGGGTAACACTGCAGTCTCCTGCCTGGTGATGGCTTTTACTCACAGCTGCTACCTTGGCCACTGGGACAGAGGGGCTTTTATGAACATTGGTAAGGAACAGGTTGTGTGCATCTGGTGGTAATAGGAGGCCATGTATAGACACACTTGTTTATGAACACAAGCCTCAGAGATGGGTGGAAAGAGTTCTCCAAAGGGGCAGAGACCTGAGTCTTAGCCTCACACTTTGGTAATTATGTGACTCTGGGCAAGTTGCTCATTCTCTCTGGACCTCTGTTTCCTCATTGTACCAGGTTGTACAAGATGACAAGATGGTCTCTGAGGTCCCTGTGGCTCTGGCTTTCTCTGGGACTCTGCACCTTCTCTCTTGACTGCCTCCAGGTATCTCCCACCCACTGATTTCACACACCCCCACACACCCACTCTGATGTTGTCCCTTTTGGTGAGACATTCACAGGGTATAGTGCTCAGGTGCCATTCATTAGCACACTGCAGAGTTACACAGGCTGAGAATGCAGGGCTACTCAGTTCTCTTTGACTCCAGAGAAGCTCAGGGCATACCCCTGCCTTCCCTATGGGGCAGTATTGAAGGATGAGGTTGGGGGAGACATCTGAGTTAGACGAGGGCTGATAAGATGGTGTGTGCTCTCTGGGTAGATTTGGGATGACCTCACATTGGGTCTTGAAGGAGCTTGGGCTAGGGGACTGTCACCTGGTACGGAAGCATGAGCAAGACCTGTTTAAGGCAGATACTGCCTGGCCTCCTCATTGCCAATGTGATGTCATTTCCTGCCTTCTGGCCAAGTAATTGCCCACAGCCCAGTGCCAACCCACAGACCCTCCCACTTTCAAAAGCACTGAGATGATCACGTGGCTTAGGTTAATACTGAGCCCACATCACACTGCTTGGAGAAAGCTCCAACAGCTTGGCTGTGAGACAGGCCTCTGCATCCAAGAGCTGTGTTGCAGCTGGCCTGGAGGCTGCTGTCAGAACCCAGCACAACAGCTCAGAAATGTTTCCGACTCAGGCCTTGGCAGTAGCAGAGAGGCCCCTTGCATTCAGAGGGCTCAGTCTGGAGGTGGGTTCTGATCCCACACCTGCTCCTGGCTGGGATTTGTTCTCTAGGCTTTGGGAGGAACAAGCCACCTTCTAGGGGGCATGTAATCTTCTTGGGTAGATTAATAACAAATACAGTTACAGCCAGTTTTGTGGTGTACTTCAAAGAGAGGAGAGGGTGATGATTACAGAAAAGAGAGCCCACAAGAAGCAGCAACAACTTGGGCATGTGGACCAGGAGCATGCAGGTGGTGGGAGGGGCGAATGACATTTACATCTGGACTCCCAGTCTGGAGCAGATGAATCGCCCTTTTTTTTTTTTTTTTTTTTTTTGGCTATGCCCAGTGAGAAAGCTGTTGTTGAGGGCTGAAAGCTGCACAGCGGTTGGGGACGGGTGGAAATGGAATTGTTGGTTCTCAGCATAATCACTGTTTCCACTCCCGGCTGATTCGTCAGGTAACTGGGTTATAGTTTTATTACAGCCCATGCAGTGCCACACAATGATTATCACACAGCTCCAGATGTGCGCCTGGTCTTGACATGACCACGTTGGGTACAGTGCCCAGGGTGCATCTGAGGGGAGAACGGGATAAGAAAGGGACTGCGATTAACCTATTAGGGGCATGTGCAAATTATACTGCCCTGCAGAGGATTACGGACCTGCCAGAGGACTTTGTGGTGCTAAAATCAAATACAAAATGAAAGCACCCTGTGTGATTGGAGCAAAAAACACCCATCATGAAGGCTCTGCCAAGAAGCCGGAAGCCCTGACTTATCCTCAGATTCGGTAGGGTAATACCACAGAGTAATTAAATCATTAATCTTAAAATAACTCTCTGGGTCAGAAAGCACATGGGACTTTACATCCTGAGTTCTGGTTCTGCTTTTGCCACCCAGTAGCAATGAGACCTGGGATAGATGTGAGTTCCCCTCCCATACTCAGTTTCTCCCTCTGCAGAGCGCCTGAACTAGGGGATCTCTTGGGGTCTTGTCAGGACTACTCGAGTATCTACCTTCATAGCCAAAGGGAGTTGGAGGGCTCCAGGGCCAGCCCTCCTCCATGGGAGCAAGAGGAGATTGGCCTTTGGGGGCCTCCTTTCTGCTGTGGACCTTTCTCCCCTATTTCATTCCCTCTGTGTTTCCCATCTTCAAGATAGTCCCCCATGATGGACTTGGTCTCTGGACTCCCCTTCTCTGTGGTCAAAAGCTAGCTCCGCCATTCCACCACTTATGCTAGCATGAGCAGCTGCCTTAAGCTCTGTGCCTCTATTTCCTCATCTGTAAAAGGGGGATAACATTAATTTCTACCTGATAAGGTTAACTGGGGAAATGAGCATATAAGACTTAGTGCAGAGGCGCAGAGTCACTGCCCAGTAAATGACACAATGTCGTGATGCTTGTCCCTGTGGTCAAGTTCCTGATGTTTCCCTTTCCTCTTCCCCCACATCTAGGCTTTTTCTGATTCTGAGATTCCCAGACTTAAGATTCTAGCCTCTCAGAAAGGACTCTGGAGCCACTCAGTGCCAGGTTCCCTTCTGGAATCCAGGCAGGTTCAAACAGACAACTGGAATAGGCTTATGACCTTGGCTGTAGTTAAAGCCAGCAGGGAGAGCCTCTCTTTCCAACCCTTTGTCACTTTCCTTCAGCGAGCATTACATGTTCTCCAGGGCTCTCTGAGCCTATTTGCTGTGGGTGCTGCTTTGGAGTCATTATTCCTTTGAACCCCATGGAGGAGTTCCCAGGCAGGGGCAAGGGCTCCGGGGTAGGGAGGGCCAGGCCAGCCTGCAGCACTCTTCTCCACTGAAGCTCACAGCAGCTCCTCGCCCACCCCATCTGCTCACACCTAGCATCGCAGAAACTCATCTCCGGAAAGAGTGGGAAGAAGAGAACCACTCTGAGTGAGGCCCCAGTGCGGCACATAAGATAATTTAAGGACCAAAAGGGACTTTATCTACTCTTCCTCCATTTCAGAGAGGAGAAAACAGAAGCCCAGGGAAATTAAGCCACTTGCTCTTGGTCACACAGCCTAACTGTGGGGCAGAGCTGCAGTCTTGGGCTTTTGCTGCCAGCTCATGCTCCTTCATCATTCCTCCCCTTAAGCACATTGATTCAGTGACTCAGTGGGCATCTTGGGGGGAGTCTTCTATGCACTAGAGCCTACACTCAGGGTGCATGCGTACTGGCCCTTATTTCTAGGAGCTTAGAGTCTAGAGGGGAGAACATGTCTAGAGGGGAGAGAGTCAGGCCAACAAATAATTACAGTGCAAAGGGATAGAATATTCTAAGTGGGATATGGCCCAAGCTAATGGGAGCATAGAGGAAGAAAAAATCAGGAGGGCTTTATAGAAGAGGTGATGCTTAAACTGAGACTTCATAGGTGGAAGGAGTTTTCTAGGATTTTAAATGAAATGAGTGCCTTTGGAGAAAATGGGCTCTGATAGTCCAGTGTCACTCACACAGCTGGGATGGATCCTCCACTTCATAGTTTCACGGTGGCCTCCATCCTCCCAGAACCACCACCAGCCACGTTCCCCTTCAACCCAGCAGCCAGAACATTTGATGAATGCATGCAATTGTGTATTTGCTTCAAACTTGGTTATTTTGATCTTTAAATAGGTTGTTTAATCTTTTTTTTTCTGTTTGTGGAAGTAGCATTTTCTCCATGTTGCATTTGTACACATCGAAATCTGAACTGATGACACAGACACTGTCTTGGCCCTGATCCAGCTATCAGTGTCCATTCCAGTGCCAATGGCTTCCTGCTGAAACCCTCCCCTGAGCCACAGGTGTTGGCCAGTGTGAGTCCAGCGAGAGTCAGAGAAAGGGCTCCCACCTGCCTGGGGCTGGGTCTCCGCTGTGGCCCTCGTGTCTATTTTCTGTCATTGTCCATCCAGTTCTCAATCCTTCCTCCAGTCTTGAGCCTCAGACTGGCTCAAGGGGCTTGTGTGCCAAAGCCAGCTTAAGGGTATAATACATTGGCAGGAACTTCTGACAGTTTCTTCTCAAATACACAGGACGTGACCTACTCAAGTACTGACGTTAGGTGACTTGTCTTCAGTTTTTAGTCACAGAACATATATGGCCATTGTAAAAATTCAAAAGTACAAATAAGCAACAGAAGAATAATAAAATTTTCCATAATCTAATCACTCAAAGATGATAACAGCTGATTTTTAGCTGGCACTTACTCAATGGCCTGCATCATTCACAACAAACTTTTAATCTTTATGTAATCTAATCTATCCATCCACGTATCTATCTAAATATCCATTTAATTTTCACAACCCTGCGAGGGAGGTGCTTTGTTTTCCCCTCCTTACAGTTGAAGGAAACCCAGGAACGGAGAGGTGAAGTCATTTGTCTATAAGGACGGAGCTAGGAGCAAACCCAGAGGCTTGAACTTAAGTACTGAGTACAATTGCCTTGTTAACATTTTGGTGAATTTCCTTCCTGTTCTTTAAATTTTTGTCCATGAACATATTAAACCCTATATATTAAAATGGCATTGCATTATACTCAGTTTTATAACTATGTAGTTTCACTTAATACTACATTATAGCCTTGAATCTTCTGTTATTACATATATATACACAAAAATATGTACATATATATGTACATGTAATGTAATATGTTACATATATACGCATATGTACATATATCATACATTATATGTATGATATATGTAATAACAGGTTACATTATATAGACATGTACATATAATGTATATTATATGTATATATGTGTATATATGTAATAACAGATTACATTACATATACATATATATGTAATAGATTTTAGATATATACGTGTGTGTGTGTGTGTGTGTGTGTGTGTGTGTGTATATATATATATATATATATATATAAATAAATTTTTTTTTGAAATGGAGTCTCACTCCGTGGCCCAGGCTGGTGTGCAGTAGAACGATCTTGGCTCACTGCAACCTCCACCTCCCAGGTTCAGGCAATCCTCCTGAGTAGCTAGGATTACAGGTATGTATCACCACGCCTGGCTAATTTTTGTATTTTTATTAGAGACAGGATTTCACCATGTTGTCCAGGCTGGTCTCAAATTCCTGACCTCAAGCGATCTGCCTGCCTTGGCCTCCCAAAGTGCTGGGATTACAGGCATGAGCCACCACGCCTGACCCATCTGTTATTTTAAATGGCGGCATGGTAGTCCATGAATGGGAGAATGTAATATTTCACTCTCAAAATCTCCTATTTTGGATGCTTTTAGGTTGTTCTCAATTTTTTGTCATTATTAACAGTGCTGTGATAGACATCCTTATAGGTGTCAGTTAACATAACTACTCCCTTAGTATAAACTAATGCATAGGGTTTGAATGGTTGGTTCAAGGGATTTGCAGAATGTTAAGGTTTTGGACACATCACTTACCTGCCCTCCCGGAAGGCTGAGTGACATTCCAGTAGCATATGAGAAGTGCTGGTGTTCTGGCCCTCTGGGAAGATAAACACTAGTAGCCTACTAGAGTCTGGGTCGGAAAGGGAAGAAGTGAGCCAAAGTTATCAAAATGTGCAGGTGGATGGGCGGGGTCTTCTGTAGAGAGGCAAGAAATGGAGCAAAGGGGACGAGTGAGTGCAGAGCAGGTGGAAATCGATCTTCAGGGTTGAGCTGGAAAAGGAATGAACAGGATAAACTAAAGGAGTGGAAGCTGATCTACTCCCTCCTATGTTTCAACATGTGATAGTATCAGACTTACATTGGACAGCTCCCTAGAAAAGTGTGCTAGCTGTATGTTTACTTGAGGTTGATGAATGGTATAGGGCAAGCTTGTCCAACCCACTGCCCACAGGCCACATGTGGCCCAGGACAGCTTTGAATGTGGCCCAACAAAAATTCATAAACTTTCTTAAAACATTATGACTTTTTTGCATATTTTTTTAGCTCGTTAGCTATTGTTAGTGTTAATGTATTTTATGTGTGGCCCAAGAAAATTGTTCTTCCAGTGTGGCCCAGGGAAGCCAAAAGATTGGATGCCACCGCTGTGGAGTGTTATTTCTTGGTTACTGCTCATGAGCAACTTTTAATGACCAAGAGACATCTTCATGTCAGTGCATAACCAGTCTTGGCTGAGGTCAAATGCATGAACCGTGTGTGAGCACGTTAGGTACAAAAGGAGCAATGCAGACATGAGGAGCTGTGGAGTGGGGCAGTGTGGGCTTGGGAGGTAGGCACTTCTCAGAGAACCTGGGGTTTGAACTAAAGCTGGCAGAGTGGGGGCAATGACAGCCAAGAGAGAACCTTGTTTAGATGCCCTGAGTTCAAATCTGGGCTGCACCCTTTCTAACTGCGTGAACACAGTCAAGTTTCTTAAGCTCCTGCCTCCATTGCCTCATTAGTAAAAATGGTGATGCTAGTAGCCTAGGGTCCATCATTGTGAGGATTAAATGATGTGTTGGAGGTGACTGGCTCAGCAGTTTCTCAGGAGCATCAGAGGCGCTTATGATTTTGACAGGGGATTGTGTCTGCAAGGAGAGCAAGGTGGAGGGTATTCTAGGGAGAGGAGAAAGGTTCCAGTTCTATTTGTAAGACAGGAAGAGGGAGAAAAGACTAAGGAAGAAAGTTACAGGAGGGAAGCAAAGGAAGAGAGCCTGTCATCCATCTCCCAGTGCCTTGTGTGTGGTCCCAGGAGCAGGGAGCATTTTGCAGAGGCCGTGGAAGGGTTGGTACAAACTGATGACAGGAGGGTAGGCTGGATGTGGAGGAGGAAGAGTCTAGAGAATGAGGAAGAGGCAGTAGACGAGAGCCTGGCTGAGAAGCAATGGGCCTCCAGGCCTGAAGAAGAAAGAGGAAATCTTTTGGGGGTAGCATGAGGGAAAGAACTGGAGTCCACATGCCTAGGAGGGAATCCACTGGTCAGTGGCCATGAGCCAGCTTCCAGCACATGGCATTGCCCCCCATGCCCATCCTTGGGCTTTGTGGACCACCCCCTCCCCACATCTGTGTGGGCTTGAGTAGTGAGGGGGCCTTCCCTGGCTGGGAGAGAACATTCCCCCTCATCTCCCACCCCCAGGGCAGCCCCCGCTGAAATCTCTCTCCCTTGCCATTTTCATCTCCTCCTACGCAGCGCCTGTGATATCTCACTTCTAGCGTCTTGGCTCTCAGTGAGCGGAAGTGAGGGGTGTCAGGGTGTGAGCCATTGCGGATTCACTTGCGGGTGGGGTAAAATCAGGCCCAATCATCCTCCTTCCAACCCCCTTCTCACCCTCACCCGCTAAAATAGCTAAAGCCACGTTCTATTTAAACAGGATCTGGGGATGGGCAAAAGGCAAGGAAAAGAAACTCTATCAGTTCATTCATGATTCTCTGCTTCCTAAGAAAGCCTGGACCACGTGAGCTTCCCTGAGACTCAGATCACTTTGGGTCTTGATGAGACGGGGGCTTAGTTACAGGACATATGCTTAACTTCTGTGGTCGGGAATGTGGCAAGCAGCCCTACCAGGCTCCACTGTGCATGTGGCACCGGATGTGGGGGCCTGGCCCCCTCATGGTTCCGCCTCTCTGCGTGGCCTGTGGTGGCTCTCTGGAGACGTGTTCTGTCACTGCTGTGTGCTAACTGTTCCGGACAGAGCGCAGGGGAGGCGGTGGCGGTGGCTGGTGCACCAGGCGCAGGCAGGCAGCTCAGGCCTGCCAGCGTCTGCCTTTTCTGGAAACCCACGCAGAAAGCTTCCGGCCAGCCTGCAGGGGACAGATTTCCTGTTTAGAAGGAGCAGCCATGTGCCCCTGCCACAGGGCCTGCAGAGGAAAAACAGGGCACGTCAGGGCATTTGTATCCACTGAGCAGGGCAAGGGGGGCCCAGACAACCCTCTGTTGTGGCCTTGAGTAGGCACTCTGTGTTTAGGCTGCAGCCAAGCCCACCTGCACAGGACCTCAGCTCAATTCTGTTTGACTTTGGAAGGTGCCATGTGTTTTGCTTAACCCCTGGTCTATAACCCTCATTGTATATTCTTCAGATCAATGCTCAAATTAGTTTGACCTCCTTGAGCTCATGCTGACCTTTAGTGGAAGGAGGCAACTATCCTTCCCTGAGCTGGTAGGGTTGCTGGGCTCAGATGTACAGGTTGTGCACTGCACAAGTGCGACTATGTAAGGAGATATTCACATAGGAGGGCTTGTAGATCTGTGTGTTTATTATGACAGTTATCCAACAGATGGCAGCAAAGTGTCTTGAGAAAGGGATTCTTTTTCCCTAATTTGCACAAAGGCCCTGTATAGGCTATTGGTAGCCCTGCTAAAAGGCCAGAGAGAAATCAGCTCTAGGGACAATTGAACAACAGATAATACACTAACTGGGTAAATCACAGGCCAGCTCTAGAGCGATTTTCATAATCCGTCACTGTTTCTCCCAAGCTTGATGAGGAAGAGGGGTGCACTCAGTGCTAGCCTCTCCTTCAACTTGACCTTCACCTCTCTTTCCATCTCTGCTCCTTACTCACTCTCAGCCAGGCTATGAATGAAAGCCTTAAAACTAAGGTTGCAGAAGTGGTGCTGCCCTTGGTCCTTGCTCTTTGGAAACCCCAGACCAGGCCTCCTCCTCTGTCAGTGGACTGCCAGGTTCAGCCCAGCCACACGGCACTGTAGGGGCAGGGAAAGTTGGCCCTGGTCATTCACAGTGGGCACAGGACATCCTCCACTGCAACACAGATGGGGGACTCCTTCCCCAATCTTCAGAGCCTTGACATGCTTAGCGACTGCCCGGGATGTGCTGCCATTATCCCGAAGCCAGCAGCCGACCACCCTGGTCCAGGCAGCTCTGCTCCCATTTCAGGCCACAGAGAGCAGATCTGCCCACCACCCCCTGCCGAGAGACAGGCAGAGCAGTGCCAGAGAGTGCAAGACGTATCCTAATTCTTACCGGCGGCCCAAACCCAGCCTGCCACCTGTTTTTGTGTGAACCCCAAGCTAAGAATGGTTTTTATATTTTTTAAACAGTTGAAAAGAATTTTTTTTTAAAAGCAATATTTCGGGACACATAAAAATGATATAAAATTTACATGGCAGTGTTCATAAATAAAGTCTTACTGGAACACAGCCACATACCCATTTGTTTATGTAGTATTGTCTATTGTTGCTTTCACGCCACAACAGCAGAATGGAACAGCTGATGTGATAGAGACTGAATGGCCTTCAAATCCTAAAATATTTCCTATCTGGCGCTTTACAGAAAAAGTTTGCTGACCCTGGCATAGGGCCTGGGAGGCCTGGGGTATCCTGGGAAGAGCCCTGGATTCAAAGACCAGAGATGCAGCTTTGAGCCCTTCCTGCATTATGTAGCAACTACGTGTCCTGGGGCGAGTCACTGTGCCCTCTGAGCCTCAGTTTTCGTATCTGTAAATGAGAATGTCAACAGTACCTGCTTGCCCTATCACATGTGGCCATTGTGTGGATCAAATGGCATCTAGGATGTGCCAGTGGCTTGTTAGCGGCAAATGCCTGTGTGAATATTTAGTATTATTTGTCCTGGAAGGTGAATCCACCATGTCATTTTCAGAGATGAAAGGTGATCTTTTGCCCCACATGGGACTTCTTTCTTCTCATCATCTTTCTCCCTATTTCCCTGCTTCCTCCTGGCCTTTGGGCAGGATTTTTTTTTTTTAAAATAGGCCTTTCACCTTTCTCTCTGCTCAGTGCCCAGTTGCCAGGGAAGCAGCCCCACTTCATATGTGGGCGTTTTGTTCTCACAGATCACAAGATCCAAGGGGTGAGTTCAACAAGCAAAAACCCACTTGAGACCAGAACAGCAAGTCTGCACTCACTGAAACTCTAGTCACAGGAAATTGGCGGGGGGTGGAGGAGGGAGCGTACTTGTATGACTGTTAGGGAGGAAGGCTTGATGCCCTGCACTGACATTTGCCAACAGCGAGAGAATGGAGCCCTGCTTTTACTCAGCCTTGTTCTCTCATTGGCAGATGCACCCATGCACAGATCGGGACTGGCATTGAAACCCTGGACCTTGTTTTGGAAAATGGCAAAGTAAATAGTCTAGGGTTCTGCTTGAAGAGGGAATATGAAATAAAGGAGGTAGAAAAGTAATGTGATAAACCTCAATGGTTTCATGAGGTGCACCTGTCCATCCCTGCTGCTCTTGTCTCCTTCTCAATGTGATTGGCGGTCACCTGTCACACAGGGATTCCATTCACCACCCAGCCAACTGCATATGGACTTGGGGCCCCATCTGCCATAGAAAGTTCTGTAGAGGATAGAGGACAGTCTGCTTGTTCCAGAATCAGCTTTCTCCTGGCCTCTGTGCACCTGACTTCCTGATTCCTTGGCTTGGGCCCCTTGTTTACCTTAGCTAGAAAGGCCTAGGAGCTTCCTTCCACTCCAGCCCTGAAAGTTGGCCTTGATGTTGTGAGAACACTGAGCCAGCAGCGGTCAGTGCCTTTGCTTTCGGACTTGATCTCGGACTCTTGGCCTGTCTCCCCAAATTGCCTCACTTTGTCTTCATGGTCTGCTTCTCCAGACCTTCCCAGAGCACAGATGCTGTGTGTTCTCCAAGTCCTGTGTGGGTTCACGCCGCCCAGGCCTCACTTGTGCTGATCCGGGTGCTCCCCCACCTACTTTCTGAGACGTCTCCCTGACCTCCTGGCTTCCCTCCAGAGTCTGTCCTTCCTGGTCAAGTGTCAGGGAATTGCAGATTAAAAAGGACCCTTAGTGTTTCCATGTCCTCTCACCTATGGCATTTTCTGTGCAGCATTCCTGGCAGGTGGCTCTCCAACAACGTGCTTGGCACATGCTAACCGTCAGGTGTCTCTAGGAATGGGAAGCTCCCTCTTCCCGCCCAAGGGCATCCATTCCTTTGTTGAATAGGCTTAGATACTACAAAATCTTTCCTTTGGTGAGTGAAAATCACTTTATAACTCAACCCAGTAATTAGAATTCTGTGTTCTGGAATGATTCAGAATATTGTCAATTCCTTTGACAAATGCTTCCCGGTCCCTCTCATCCTTTCTCCTGCTTCACTGTGTGCAGTTCCTACTGGAGCCCTGCTGCCCCTTCCAATGAACCGATGCTCAGTGGCGACCTTCAGAATCTCCCCTAATCCCTACCTTCCCTGGCTTCACCAGCCAAGGGGCCCTGGGCATCTTGCCACCCTGAAGAGAGGTCTCACCTCTGTGTGAAGTGAACCCTGGACTGGAGCTGGGAAAGGTTGTGAGCCAAAATGAATGTTATCAGAGGCACTGCCAGCCAGGGAGGAGAGAACCAAGTCCTGGGGGGTGGGGGTGGCCTTTGGAATATGGAAGATGAAAAGAGCAGAATTAGCTTGCCTTGGCTGAGGCCTCCTCAGTCCTTGCAAACCACATGGCTCAGAAGCTCTGGGAGGGAAACCTGGAATCTGCCTGTTTAACACATGTCAGATGTTACTTCCAGGTAACCTGAGTGTGGCCCAAGCCACTCACTTTGGAATTCTCCAGATCTGGCTTCTTCTGAAGCCTTTGGTTCTGGCTGCAGTCTCAGTGGATCTTCACTGTTAAACAAGATGTGTGAGAATCTGAGAGTGGCTGCTCCTCCTGGAGCTCTCGGTTAGGAACACGGATTGTGGGATTCTTTTCTACCCCATTGACGGGTTTCCCCAAGTGAGGACTGAGGGAGAGAAAGCAAAGACACTGACCGCTGCTGGCTCAGTGTTCTCACAACGTCAAGGCAAACTTTCAGGGGCTGGGTGTGGGCTGTCCTCTATGGGACTCCTGCAGGATCCCACCCCGTGTCACCTCTAGGAGGCTGGCGCTGTACTGGGACTAGAGATGGGGAAGGGATGAAATTAGGTTTTCTCCTCATCTCTCCAACCTCAGCCCTTTGCCCTGAGCAACTTCCTGGGGACTTTGCATTTTCGGAAATTTGATTCAATTTACTTTCCAACATACTTAATGAGACTGTAATGTACATGCCCAGCACTGTGCTAGGGTATGTGGGAGAGATTATCTAAGAGGAGAAAGTCCTGCTCCCAGCCCTCCTATAAATACTTGAAATCAGGAACCTTACCTGCAGGAAATAGCAAACAACACAAGACGGTAAATGGCAAAACTCAAAAATCATTGTCACAGGCAACATAGCAGAGCTGAGGATTACAGAAGAGAAAAACCTCTAAGGGCCAGGGACGGGGCTCAGAGAAGGCATTAGGGAACAGGTGGGCAGAGGGGCTGGGATGGAGGACCTTGATTAGAACAGTTCTAGTTTTTATCAGCTTCACATATTGGGCATAAGACATCTGAAAAAAGGAATTCTGCTACATAAAAAATATGAAGCCACTGTAGGAAGGGAAAAGGGAAGGGAGAGTGGTCTCAACCATTGGAATTGTTGGCACCCAATGAAAAGCTGGAGGAGTCGCCTTCCCTTGATCACACATACCAACCCCTGGCCTTTGCTCCTTTCTCTAAGGCAGGCTCCAGTTGGGGAGACCTGGGCAGGTCTCATCATGTTGTCAAGTTTACATTGAGCCTCGTCCCCCATCAAGGCCTTGGCTGAGACTGACGCTAAGGCATTTGGAGGTTACAGAGAATTAACTTCTGTTCAGTGAATGGAGCAAAGACACAGGAAGCAGATACAGGTCTTCAAAAGAGCCCTAAGCATGCCAGCCACTATTGGTGCCTCTTGTCTTTGCATTGATTCTGGCCTTGACAATTTACATATAAGTTTAATTTTCATCTGCAGAGTCCAGTTTTCCCACTGAATTTCTACACTGTGGTGCAATATGGAAAATGGATTGGGAAAGGCAAAGGAGATACAGGGGGACTAGTTAGAGACATTTCAATAGTTCAGGGGAGATATGCTGGGGGTTGGTTTAGGGTGGCACCTTGGGTCTGGGCTGATTCCTGTGTCCCAAGACAACATGTTAGTAGATAAAAACAGAAGGTCCCCTCTACCTCTGATTTATTCAAGTACAGTGATAGTCATATATCCAATGACCATTTGGAACCAATGTTGAGTGATTTGTTTTTTGCTCTGTTATTGACAGTAATGATGACAATTCATGCAATGACCATTTGGAACCAATGTGGACTGACTTATTTTTAGCTGTTATTGACAGTCATGGCGACAATTTATGCATTACTGGGGGGACGTGTACATGGTGTGGTAGCTACTTTGGAGTCGTCTCTATTCTCTTCTCAGGATCCTTAAGGAGCTAAGGTTTTCTCTCTCCTTGTTTCTAGGTAATAAGTATGAAGTCAAGGTGTACACGGGTGATGTAATTGGTGCAGGGACAGATGCTGATGTCTTCATCAATATTTTTGGAGAATATGGAGACACAGGTAATGGGTTTGAATCCTTTTGCTTCACAAGCCGTGCCCAGGACTGCTTCATACGTGGGCTGCTTCCTACAATCCCAGCAGAGGAAGGCAGCTTCAGCCCCTCTTTGGGCTCCTCTACTGAGTATTTCTCTTCTTGCGATGTAGTTTGGAATGACCTGTCCTGGGCAGCAGCGTGTTCGTTTTGTATTGTAGAGTTTATGTGTGTGATGTGTTTTCAGATTATAGTATAGCTGGTTTGTGGGTTGATTGCAATTGTTCTGCATCTCAGACCATGGACACTCTGAAGCTTCAGATCTCTAGGAAACTCATTCTCACTCTATCTCCCTAAGTTCCATGTCCATCTTGAGTTACACTTTGGGATGTGGCTGGGTATGGCCTGATTCAGTGCAGTGGTTTGGGGCAGAACAGAATGAGGCTGGGAATAGAATTTGACTTGGCCTTACAGGGAAAGCAAGAACTGAGAACTCAGACACAGCTGTAGGTGTTGAGAGAAAGCTCAGGTCAGAAGAATGAGGCAAGTGGTTTTCTTCTGCTTCTGCCAATTTAGCAGAATTACATAGGAGTTGGAAAAGCTACAAAGAAATGTGGATTTTGTAACAATATATTAAAGAATTCAAAATGCATTGCTGAGCTTATAAGGAAAAAAAAAGAGAGAAATCTCTAGGTACCAGTTCTAGAAATGAAGGGGGAATTCAAAACCAAAATGTTAACTATGAATAGATGTGGTGGCTCCTAGAAGGAGAGAGCTTTCATGCTCAACAGTCCAGAGGATGAGCTTTCATACCCATGTGGGGTCAGAGAATGAGACCTTGGCTCTGCATGAGTCAAGAGATTTGAAATTAAAACTGAATATAAAGCCAGAAGCCCTGATGGTTCAGAGGAGCATCTTCAGTGAAAAAATAGAGCAGGAAAAAATTTGCTCATCAGTACAGTAAATGTTTCTTGGCAAGAGCTCTAAATTTAAAAAAAAGAATTGCTGAGAAATTGATACCTTGGGCCTGCACTGCATGTGGGCTTGAGGTCTGATTTTACACTCCAAGTGTGATTTGGGAGCCCCTCTCCCTCAAGTACAGAAAATTGGTTTCACGCCAGTAATACCTTTAGTTATTTGGCAAAAGCATTTGCAAGACTGCCTGAAATTTCCACAGATAAAACACTGAAGATGTGTTCACTTTCCAAAACTACAAAGCACTGAAGTATATAATTCATCATAACTAAGCATTAATCAACACAACACTCAATAAGATTAAATCCCCAGGAATTTCAAATAATTAGATACATGGTGGTGAAACTAAAGACAAAGGGAAATATTTTAAAAGGAAGCAGATTTGGCAGATTACTTTCTGTAAAATCAATAATTAGATTGAAAGCAAATTCCTATCAGCAACCTATATAGGTCATAAGTATGTGGAATAGTATCTTCGCTATTCTAATCAAGGATATATATCATCCTATAATTCTATACCAGCTAGGTTATCATTCCAGAGTGAGGACTAAATGAACAAATTTCCATGAAAACAAAGATAAATAGAGTTGACCATTCATATGCTTAAAAATCCACTAAAGGATATATTTCAAGAAAAAGGAAATTGTACACAGAAGAAAGGAGTGAGATACAAGAAACAAAGTTGAGCAAAAATGGATATATGTAACGAATCTAAGTAAGCATTGACTATACAAAACAATAATAATGATTACTAACATCAGTGCATGAGAAATGTGGACCCCAAACAATTAAAATCAATATTTGAGAAGGAAGGTAGATGATGAGAGTTAAAACATAATAAGGGTCTTGGTCCCTGCTCATCTCCCCATTCCCAGGAAAGCAGGGATAATGATTAACTGTAGATTTTAATAAGTTAAGTCTGCATATCAAAATTGTAAAAATAATCACCCCAAAATAGAAATGTATAATTGAAAACCAAAAAAATAAAAGAATAAAAAAATCAACCCAAGAGAAGGAAGGGATGAAGAAAGAGAAGCAAAGAAAAAACATGGCTAATAGCAAAAAGTAAAACAAGTGTGTTAATAAATAAAGTCATAAAAGTTGGATATTCTCATATTAGATGAAAATTCTAAAATCCAGCTTAAATACAGCATATGATACAGAAAGTCTGAGAATAAATGGGATGAAATAAAATATACCAGGAAAACATTAACAAGAAAGATTCTCACATGGCTATATTAATACCTGTCAGATGAAACTTTAAGGCAAACCACTTTGTTTGAAATAAAAATATATTAGACAGTGACAAAAGGAATAATGACAAAAAGAATGATACAATAATTTTGAACTTGTATAAATTTGACAACATATTCTCAAAATATGTGAAACAAAAATTAACAAAATTCTTGGAGGAACTTGGCAAATACAGAATCATAATGGAAGATTTTAGTATAATACTCTCAATAATGGATAGGCCAAATGCATACAAATTTAGTATGAGCGGAAAAGATTTTAATTATACAGTTAATAAGCTTGACCTAATGGGAGTATATAGATTACTATATCCAACTGGTAGAGAATACACAGTCTTATTAAGCATATAATGACTGTTCACAAAACTACAAAGCAAGCCTTAACTTAAATGAATCAATAATATAGAGATAATATTCTTTGATCATAAGGCAATAAAATTAGGAGGAATGTCCATATCTCACCCCAATTAAAAATTAAAAAGCATGTTTCTAAGTAGTTAAATAATAAATTGTAATAGGAATAATCTGGTAGCACATGTTACATCATCATCACCACCACCACCACCAGCATCTGGAACAGAATTTATTCGGGGAAACTAGCAGAGACAGTAGCAATAGCAACCATGCAGGTCCCTGTTGCCCATCACATACTGGGTCATCCCAGGAGAATCTTGGAGGGCAAGACTGTAGAACTGAGAGACAGACACTGGCCATTGGGCTGTGAGGCCTTTAAGGTACATTATTGGAGAAGACTAGCCTCTTTCCTGGGGCTGGGATCCCATGGCAATATAACATGGGAGAATCTTGGCATTCGGTCCTCTTCTGCCACGTCAGCATTTATGCTTGAGGGAACATGAGGGTCTCCTCTAGCATAATGAGGAGGCTGGGGTCCAAGCCTTATGATTGTCACTATATGACGTAGCCTGATCTTTCATCTCAGCATCCCCAAAAGATTGTCTTCAGAACATGCTGTAGCCAGTTTCTAAGGAGATCTGTAATTATTAAAGAAATTAGAGCAGCAATTAAAATTCACCCAAGACATCAGACCAAGAAAATTGTTCAGGCAAAATCTACCAAATATTTAAGAAATTATGATTCTTCATCTTATATAAATTATTTCAAAAAATAGGGAAAGAGGTAATGTGTCCTAGTTTATTTTATGATTTTTGATACCAAAATCAGGCTGATAAATTAAGAGAAAGAAATGTACAGATGAGTCTTATTTGTGAACAAAGACCCAAAAATCTTAAATAAAATATTAGCATATCAAATTCATGAATAAATATATAGATACATGACAAATAATTCCTACTCTGTAAGGTTTATTCCAGGGATTTAATGATAATTTAACGTTAGTCAACCTATTTACATAACTTATCATAGTAACAGATTAAAGAGGAAAAATAGAATTATCTTGATAGATGCCGGAAAATTTGCATAATTTATTTTTTAAAAACCCATAGAAAATTAGAAATAGATTTTTTTTTTTAAAAAGATAAGGCTATCTACCAAAATATGCACAAATATCATGCTTAATTTTGAAAACTTGAAAGCACTCTTTTAAAAGCCAATAACAAAAGAAATAGTCCAGCTAGTCATTATTTCTATTCTTCACAGTAGTGGAGGTCCTAGGGTCAGAAAAAAATGGATAAGAAAAAGAAATAAAAGCTATAATGGTTGAAAATGAAATAACAAACTTTCATTTTTATAAAAAATAATGGTCATCTACAAAATCCAGGGGAGTTTACAAACCATTAGAACCAATGAAAGAGAAAGTTTGGGAAAGCTGCTGCATATAAGATTACAATACAAAAATTAAGAAAAAGAAGCAATGCAAAAATTTAATTTAAAAATATATTATTTACATTAGCAATTATAAGTTACCTAAGAATAAACATTAAAAAGAGTATTTTGGGAAAACTATAATTTTTTATTGAAAGATAGACAAGAATATGTAAATAAATTGAGAAATATGTTCATGAATGAGAAATGACTCAAATTCATTAGGATGTCAAATTTTCCCAGGTTGTTTTATAAACGCAATGCAATTTCAGTCAAAGTCTTAAAAGGCAATACTCCACAGCTTACACTGCTACTAAAATTCATGTAGGTCTAAGCCATAAAGAGTTAAATATTGAGAAGACAATTTTGAATAATGAAAATAATGCTAACAATATTAATAATATGAGAATATTTGCCCTGCCAGATATTAAGACATTTTAGGTCTCTAAAAACTAACACAGTGTGATATTGCTAGATGGATAAACAAAATAGAGCAATGAAACAGAATAAAGAGTCTAGAAACACACCTAGAGTTGGCATTATAAATCAGAAGGAAAAGATGAAATGTTCAACTATTGGTGTTTGAACAATTGTCTAACTGTATGAAAAATAAAATTAAATTTCTACCTTTTACCATCAAGCACTAAATAACTTTCCAATGGGCTAAAAACTTAAATGTGAAAAAGGAAAACTATAACATTTTTAGAAGAAACTCTAAAAGAGTACCTTTTAAATCTCAATTTAGAGATGGGATTTTGTAAACAATTCATTAAAAGCACAAGCGACTTAAGATACACAATAATGGAAAATTGCAAAGCAGAAAGAACAGGTTAGAATTCAAGTCCTAACTATGTGCTTATAACCTGCATGACTTTTGGCAAATTATTTAACTTCTCTAAGTCTCTGTTTCTTCATTTGCAAGACAGAGTTAATAATACCTCCTTCTTAAAAAAAATAATGATACTAATACCTCCTTTTTGAATCATGGTGAGGAATAAGTGAGAGAAAAAACCCAAACTCTGTTAAACAACCAGCAGCATCTGATAGTATTAATACTTGCCAGCACTATTTTCCAGAAAAGGAGTCGGGTCTAAGGAAATCTGTAGGCTGAATACCAACAGCCCCTTTACAAACTGCTGTGGCTATTGTTCCAGTTTGGGACAAGCAACTGGCAAAAGCAAGGCAGGGTCCTAGGTCTAGAGATGGGGGTACAAATCGGTTTCGTAGTATGGGGACTCCAGACTAAGGCAGAAATCAAATGCTTAGTTTTAGAACCTGGGCACAAGCCACACATGAAGCAAACCTCTGCCTGGTCCAGAGACTGGAGGGATGTAAGAAGCCCTTAGATCTCAGGAGGAAGTTGCCCTTGTTGACTTTGGAAGAGCATCTTTCAGTGGGTGGACCATGAATACTTGGAAATTCTTTTCTTCCAGTCTTTTTGTAATTTCTTTTGTGTGTCTGTGCGTACAGGGGAGCGTAGGCTGGAAAATGAAAAGGACAACTTTGAAAAGGGAGCTGAAGACAGGTTCATCCTGGATGCCCCGGATTTGGGGCAGCTGATGAAGATCAATGTTGGCCACAACAATAAGGGGGGATCTGCAGGTTGGTTCCTGTCCAAGGTGAGTTCAGCTGCTTATCTGTGGTTCCTGTGGCCTTGGAAGGGGAGCTTCTTGCTGTTCAGAGGGTTGTACCTCAGCCCCAACTTCCCTCTCTAGGTCTATCTACATCCACTCTTCTACTTAAGCCAGCTGACCAGCCATGCTGCCCTCCTATGGCCTCCAAGACTTCACCCACGTTACTACCTTCATAGGAAGCCCAGTACTTTCATCTGAATCTAGCCAGGGCCTATTCATTCTTCAAGGCTTGCCATGAAGCTTTCCCTGACCCTGGCTCACCAGAACCTCCCCCTCCCATGAAACTTTAGAACCCTGCTTGCTTATAGCATTCCTTTGACCCAAGCGTATGCTTTCTTATGACTTATCTTAGCCCGTTGCTTTGTACCCCACATTTCTGGATCTCTAGTGTTATAGTTTCACCTATCCAGGACAAAGATAAGAATCAAGAAGAAAGCAAAAAGCCTTCTAAGCAGCTAAAACGTATCCCGTTCGAAGTTTGTAAAGAAAGTTCATGCCCCTGACTCTACCCGGCCTTGTGCTGATTTTGAAGGAAGCCCTCTTCAGACTTGCACTCAGCGCCTAGGACTTGCCTTTAATCCCTTCTAGTAAACTTGCTTCCTGTAATTTTAAACCTCTAGCAGACAATTAGAAGGGGAAAGAGGCACTGTAATGGGTAGGGTTATCAAGAACAGTAATGGGAAGTCAAAGAAGATATAAAATACCAAAAGAATATTAAAAATTCACAGCAGGCTGAGGTCACTTAGAAAACAGGCAACCAGCCCTTTGCATAGACTTCCTTCAGTTATGAAGACATCAACGTATAAAATTTCCATTCATTACAGAATTGTAGGAAAAGGTTAATAGGTTATATATTTTTGAAAAAGTATTTTGAGAAAGGTCTTATTGCTTAAAACAGAAAACCCTCAGATTTATAACAACTTGACTGTAAAGAATGATGCTGTCTGATAGTTGAGGTTTTGTTTTTGCTTAATTTCATTTATCTTCTTTTATCAGTTAGGAAAGTATCTGGCTGCAAGGACCAGCAGATTGAAGTGCAGTGTTAAGCAACTAGGGGCTTATGTTTTTCATCTCATTCTGGATTTCCTCAGCAAGGAAATCCAGATGTGGTCAACTCAGAGCTCTTGCAGCTGCTTTCCGAGGCGCCTGCTCCCTCTCCGCATCACCATTGTCAGCATTAGGACTTTCTTCCTCCAATTTGTTGCCTCGTGAGCACAGAACAGCTGCTGAATCTCTAGGCATCTTGTCTATGTTCCAGGCAGAAAGACAGGGAGAGAAGAATGGGATAAAGGCTTTGACAAGTGGGATAAAGACTGTAGATTGAAAATGCAAGGTTTAGTGGACAGAGCTTTCTTTAAAGGGTGAACAGTTTCACGCTCTTGAACTCAGGTGTCTTCTTGGTCAGGTGGCTATGTTGTGCTCTCAGGAAGCCTTCCCAAGGAGGCAGGTTCACATGCCAATATGTGTCTCTTTGTTGCCTTTACCCTCAAAGGCCAGCTTGGCAAGGTGTGAAATCTATGGGTGAAAACACTTTTTTTTCTTTAAAACTTTGTGGATTTTATTTCATTGCCTTCTGAAATTTGATACTGAGGCCAAGCAGACTTTTGTTTCTTTCTGGGTAACCTAATTTTTTTTCCTGCCAGATGCTTGCAGGGTGTTTTTCTTTATATTAATTCAAAAGTCTTGCCAGACAGCATCTAGAGGAAGTGGAGCCACAACATCTGGCTACAATGTAATTTTAGTGACCAAAATAAGTGTTTTAGATCTACCACAACTTATTAAACCAATCTCCTTTTGTCAAATATTTCTATTTTTTCCTCAAAATTATTATACTATATTATTATTCTATATACCATGCTATTATATAACACATAAAATGTATATTATGCTATATAGGTTGAACATATCTTATTGAAAATGCTTGGGACCAGAAGTGTTTCAGATTTCAGTGTTTTTGAATTTGGAATATTTGCGTATACATAATGAAATATCTTGGGATGGGACCCAAGTCTAAACATGAAATTTATTTGTTTCATATACACCTTATACAAGTAGCCTGAAGGTAAATTTACATAATATTGGTTAATAAGTTTTTACATGAAGCAAAGTTTTAACTATATTTGGACTGTGATCCATCATATAAGGTCTGGTGTGGAATTTTTCACTTCTGATGGGTTGTCCACACTCAAAAAGTTTTGGACTTTGGAGCATTTTGGATTTTGAATTTCAGATCAGGGATGTTCAACGTGTGTGTGTGTGTGTGTGTGTGTGTGTGTGTGTGTGTACAGTATACTACTGTATTATACTATAGTGCTGTGACAAACATTCTTGTAGCTTATCTTTATGTACATCTATGATTATTTCTTACAGTACCTTCTCAGGAGTTGGTGAAAGAACAGGCAGAATTATAAGAACTTTGATCTATTTGCTGCTGTATAGTTTTATTTTTCTTGATATCCTTTCTTACTTAACTATTTTTTAATCTCATCTTATTGCATTTTCATTGCAGTCTCATCTGTCTTTAAAGATGTTTATTCCTATTTCATAAGGACTAAGTCTTCTTATATTCTCTTAAGCACATCAGCTGAATGGTATGAGTTCCTTTGGTGTGTCCTGTATTAGGTCCTATCTAGAGTTTTGCCCTTCCTCTTATTCTTTGGAATGATCTTCTCTGTCTTTGATTCAAGGATTTGCAAGGCCTTAAGTTGGTGTTTTCCCTTTACCCAACCTCAAATGAGGTGGGACTTGTTCACACTTGGTATCTGACAATGGTCAGGGTGCCCCTGAAACATAGGGCGTCCTTGTTAATCTCCCATCTTCTTCCTCTTCCTCCTCCCACTTATATTTTCATTCTTGGCTCCAGTTAGGTGATAGCTGAGCTCCCATCTCACATCCAGGGTTGATTGGAGGCTCTTAGTCCCGTTCTCAGATCCTGGATGGCACTGTTCTGGTATAGCTCTGCCCTGATGTGATGGTTTCTTTTCTTACTCCTATTACCTGAGCCTTTGATACAAGTTGGTTGCATTTTATGCAAGAGATGCATTCCTAAAAATCTATATACTTGGAAATTCATTTGAGACAGAACTTCCTGCAGGAATAATGTAAAGCAGAGCGTTGTACACTTTGAATATATATAGAGAAAACCCTGAAAGTGTGTTTTTGTTCTAATACTTTTGTTTTATACGGTATTATCTTCAATATTTTACAAAGCTATCAGGTGCTTGCTTGGTCTGGGTAGCGTTTTATCATCTTAATCCTGTTCTAAAGTGACTGATTTTTTAAAATAAATTTTATTGTGTATATTTAAGGACTATAACATGATGTTATGAGATACATATGGATAGTAAAAAGGTTAACCCCTGCCCACATTCAGTTATGACTGGAGGACACATTCTAGCTATTAACAATTCTACTTATCTTAGAGTGAGTTTTCAGTTGGCTCTTCCTGGCACATTTCAGGAGGGCCCCTCAGCTGTTTGGTGTATTCTAGAAGGCACACTTATCTCAGCCTCACTAACTTAGCTCATGTGGGAGTCCTTCAGGAAGGCTTCACAGATCCCATTAGCCTTACTGTTGGTGGCTGATGTTTGCTGACCTGATCACAAGATCCTAGGATTCACTGTACCTGATGTGGGGCCTGTTCCCCTGGCATGGGCTCTGCTTCTCACCAATAAGGTCAGAATCCTAACCTTCAGCCTGTGAGGACAATGATGGTTTTGTCACAGTTTGCAAATCCAAGCTTCCAGTTCTTGTGACCAGTCTCACAGGGCACATGCTGCCAAATTTTTTGCTTCAATTTTAAAAACGATCTGCAGCAGTGGGGGGAGCAGCAGCTTAGTAATTCAAGGCAGAAGGTGATTGCCAGTCATCCCTGCATGATTCTAGGCTTTACCAGGTTTCCTGGACACAGTTGTGTCCTTGTGATAAGCTTTCCTTGGGCCACAAAGCAGATATCAGTATATTCTTAGAGTACACTCAAGTGATTGGAAGATTGGATTAGATCTCCAATAAGATCTAATCTAATAAGACCCTCACCAACACTTATCTACATCCCTGCCCACTCTCCTCCTTCACAGATTGTTATTGAAGATATTGGGAACAAAAGAAAATATGACTTTCCCCTAAACCGCTGGCTGGCCTTGGATGAAGACGATGGCAAAATCCAAAGAGATATCTTAGTGGGCGGAGCTGAGACCACAGGTAGATTTTTTTTTTTCCCATTTATTTATTTTATTGCATTTTAGGTTTTGGGGTACATGTGAAGAACATGCAAAATTGTTGCATAGGAACACACGTGGCAGTGTGATTTGCTGCCTTCCTCCCCATCACCTACATCTGGCATTTCTCCCCCTGCTATCCATCCCCAGCTCCCCACCCCCCACCGTCCCTCCCCTATTTCCCCCCAACTGACCCCAGTGACCACAGGTAGATTTGAAGAGAAGGGAGGCTTTTTGGGTATTTCACTTTCTGCCTAAGGGTCGGTGTTGGTATCTGTGGGGCTGTAGCCAGCTGGGTCTGCAGACAGCATTCCTCCTGCTCCTGAAACTGTTCTGTCCCACTGGGTTGCAGCCTGGGGGCTCTGTTGTTGCCAGAGGATTTAAGGGATGCTGTTAAGCGGATAACTGCTCAAGGCAAAGGAAGGTATCCATAGGATGAAGTCAGAATGTGAGCTTCTGACAAGCATGGATGTTTCCCAGCACATTGATTCACTCTGAACTCTTCTTGATATTGAGTGCTTAGTACATGCCAGGCCTCCTTCTTGGTGGGTGCCTGACCCATATTGTGTCCTTCAATCCTCACAACCACCCTATTAAGTAGGAACTGTTATTGTTCCCATTTCACAGGTGAGGAAACTGAGGCATATGGAAGAGCCTTATTCAAGGGCACACAGCTGGCAAGTGATGGATTCACGATTTGGTCTGCTTCCTAAAGCCCTAACCTATATAAATTCCACAGAGAACTTTTAACTCCCAGCGTGGCAGACACAGTCATAGATGTTCTAGAAAATCAACATTGATATTGTGCACATCTGAGAACGTTCTCGGCAGCAGAACCTCCCATGACTCACCACGGGAGAAAATCCATGTTCTGTACTATAATGTACAAATTGCTCCACAGTTTGGCTCCATTTATCCTATCCACAGAGTCTTCCCACACTCTCTCTCCCACTGCACATTCACACCTTCCATTCTCCCCTCTACCTCATTCCCATGCCTTCCCTCTCCTCTCAACTCCCTGCCTGCCTTGCTCTTTCTCTCTCTCTATCCTTGGAACCTGCCTTATCCTCATCCTGCAAAGCCTTTTCTCTTCTTTCTGCCTCTCAAATTCCTCCTTCCAGTCACTTCCTCTGAGCCCTCTCTGACCTTCTCTGGCCTGGGTAACTTCTCCCTTCTTTTGCTCCATGCATCCTTGGCAGACCTTCATTGCTGCTGTTTAAGAAACTAAATGCTCCTCTGCTCCAGTGCTTTTCAACCTCAGCACCGTGGCCTGATCATTGTGAGATATGGCACAAGTCATCTGCAAATAAAAGTTTGCAGCTTACTTAAAAATATACTCAAATAGAATTGATGCAATCCCATTTAATGTGTGAATATTTCATGTCTCCTAGTGATAGAAGAAAGGCATAAATAATAACAGCTGGGAATTGCTTGTATCCTAGGCCATGGAAGTATGTCTGATGTGAGAGCACCATTTGTCCATGCATCTTAGAGAAATAAAGTTCAAGACCCAATTTTTCTTTTTTTTTTTTAGAGCAGTGGTCATTCCTTTTTATTTATTTACTCCTAAAGGCCTGGCATCTACTAAGCACTCAATGCTGAACAAAAGAAAATGTAAGTTTAAGAATGGATAATGCACCCATGTAGTTACATGTATTATCACCCAAAGAAATTTGATGTTTTTATTTCTCTGATGTTATGGGATAAGAGTATGCGGTATGGTAGGGTAAGGGGTGCCTGGGGAAATTAACAAGACTTAAAATGACAACTGCCTTAGACCACAGGACAGAATTAAAGAATGTAAGCGAGGCCAGGCACGGTGGCTCATGCCTATAATCCCAGCACTTTGGGAGGCCGAGGTGGGTGCATAACTTGAGGTCAGGAGTTTGAGACCAGCCTGGTCAACATGGCAAAACCCTGTCTCTACTAAAAATACAAAAATTAGCCAGGTGTGGTGGCACATATCTGTAATCCCAGCCACGAAGGAGCCTGAGACACGAGAATCGCTTGAGCCTGGAAGGCAGAGGTTGCAGTGAACTGAGATCACACCACTACACTCCTGCCTGGGTAACAGAGTGAGACTCTGTCTCAAAAACAAACAAACCAACAAACCAAAATGTAGGCCAGGCCTTAGCAAAATTGCCTGTTCAAATGTTTGCCTTTGGTGTTTTCTCATATTTCGCCCTGTCTCAGAGTTTAATCTCCCTTTGCTAGTTCTTCCTCCAAATTCCATGTCTTCATATTGCCCCTGGTAGACCAGAACCTCAACTGGCCCAACCAACAATGTTCTCTCTCTCCCTCAATCCTCCCTCACCCTACCACATCAGGCAGCAAAGGAGGACATTAATGTCCTCTATTAAAAGTTATGTTTTTAAGTTATCTGCAAAAGAGCAAGCTAAATGAATCAGATAGCCCTGAATATAAATCTCCATTAATGGAGTTGACTATTATAATTAGATTAGACATAACAGAATTCATCTGGCAGCTATTAAAAATGTACACATGGTAATTATCATTAATAATAAGTACTATTCTTAGGCAACCCGAGTTCCTCCTTCTCTTTGTTAGTTTCCTGTAATCAGCACTGACAGCTTCCTGTAATAATACGTGCAGTTTATTCTCAAACTCAGATGCATTGACACACAAACTCTGGAAAAGATGAAATGAGGTCGAGAGGGACATTAGATGGCACCGGGAGGAGGAGGACATGATGGGGAAAGAGGATGTGTGGAAGAGGAGGGCTTTGGGGGTGATGTAACCAGGAAGGGGAGCAGTGGGTGGGACACTATGGTGCAGCTCACATTGAACACTCTCTTTCCTGTTGTTTCCACACCAGCTATTACGTATATTGTCACCGTCTTCACTGGGGATGTCCGGGGGGCTGGCACCAAATCCAAAATCTACTTGGTCATGTATGGGGCCAGAGGGAATAAGAACAGTGGGAAAATCTTCCTGGAGGGCGGTGTGTTTGACCGAGGCCGAACGGACATCTTCCACATCGAGCTGGCTGTCCTCCTTAGCCCCCTGAGTCGAGTCTCCATCGGGCATGGCAACGTGGGTGTCAACAGAGGCTGGTACTGTGAGAAGGTAAGGGATGCCCCCAAGGACAGCCTTCCCTGATTCAACCCCTCTCCTCTTTGACTTGCAAGTACAAACTTTAACCTGAATCCAACCTCCTCCTCCCTCTGAACTAGTGACAGAGCACATGGGCGACCGCCTTCATTGGGTATTTTGGGTGGTTATGTGTCCATGTATCTTGTCTCAAGGGTGGTCAGGCACAGGGCTGTTCTGTACATGAGTCCAAGGGCCGAGCGGGACAGGTTACCCAGAGGCATTCAGTTGGTGGTTATGATTATCCTGATTCCTGGTGTAGTGTTTTACCTCAGCTTATAAATCTTTCAATCAATAAGTATTTTAAAGTATATGTTTGTATTCTGGAATACATATACTTTAAAGAACATACAGTCATATAGTCCTCTTTCCCTCAAAGGGCATATACTATTTTGAATTTTGTTTATGTAAACTCGTATTGTGTGTAACCGGCAATTTTCTTTCTTTCTCTCTCCCTTCCTGCCTTCTTC
>NW_022436997.1:363064-369759 GCF_009761245.1 Sapajus apella
CTTCCTTCCTTCCTTCCTTCCTTCCTTCCTTCCTTCCTTCCTTCCTTCTCTCTCTTTCTTTCTTTCTTTTCTTTCAACAGTTTCATTTCTGTCGCATATACTATTATGAATTTTGTTTATGTAAACTTGTATTGTGTATAACTGGCAACTCCCTCCCTCCCTCTCTTCCTCCCCTCCTTCCGTTCATTTTTGTCACTCAGGCTGGAGTGCAATGCCATGATCTTGGCTCACTGCAACCTCCACCTCCCAGGTTCAAGCGATTCTCCTGCCTCAGCCTCCTAAGTAGCTGAGATTACAGGCATGAGCCACCATACCCGGCTAACTTTGTATCTTTGGTAGAGTTGGGGTTTCACCATGTTGGCCAGGCTGGTCTCAAACTCCTGACCTCAGGTGATCCGCCCACCTCAGCCTCCCAAAGTGCTGGGATTACAGGCATGAGCCACTGTGTCTGGCTGTAACTGGCAATTTTCACTCAATATTATGTTTTAAAGATTTGTCCAGATGGTAACAGAAGTTGTAGTTCATCCATTTCCCTGCTGCAAAGTATCCCATTGTATGTATGAGTTACAATTTATCTGTCCATTCTTCTGTTGATGGATATTTTGGAATGATTTCTTGATTTTTACTACTATAAGCAATGCTGCCATGAAATTCTTGTACATGTATTTTTGTAGAAGTGTGTAAGAGCTTCTCAGAATGAAAGTGCTAGGTCTCAGGGTAAGTAAGTTTTCAGCTTTATAGGATAATTGTTATTTCCAAAGTATTCTAGATTGTTTTCCAAAGTAGTTGCACCATTTTACTCTCCTGTCAGCCATGTGTAGGAGACATTTTGTTTTATACATTCTTGTAAATACTTGATATTGTCTGAATTTTTAATTTTTATCATTTTGGAGGTTGTAAAATGATCCTGTTGTGGTTTTAATTCTTATTTTTATGGTTAGTACCAAAGTTGAATGTATTTTTAGTTTTTTATTGGCCATTCATGTTTCTTTTTATGTAAAATGTCTGTTTATGTCTTTTACTGATTTTTCTATTGACCAATCTATCTTTAGATTTATTTTTAGGAGTTTTTAAATTTAATCTGAACATTAATCCTTTGTTGATAATGTATGTTCAAATATTTTCTCATAGTTTGTGATGTTCTTTGAGTAAGAGATTTGAAAGTACCTAGTTTATCAATCTTTTCCTTTTTGACTAATGCATTTAGTATTATTGAAAGAAATCTACTTATCTCAAAGCTATGAAGAAATTCTCCTATATCATTTTCTAAAAATTGTTTTAATTTTTCCATTTATTTTTTAAAATACTGGAAATTGAATTTTGCGAGGGAGGAATTCAGTTTTATTTTTTTCATGTAGATATTCAAATATTCCAGCAACATTTATTGAAGGACTTTTAAAACTTGACTAAGGTTAAGAATCACCTGGAATTCTTGTTAGATTCCTAGGCTCTAATTCAGACCTAATGAGTCAGAATTTCCAGGCAATCTGGATATTTAGCCAATGATATAGATAATTCTTTTCAATAAGTAAATTTTGGAAGCACTGATTTACCAAGTAGTAATTCATTTCCCACTGTTCTGAAAAGACATTTCTATCACACATAAAATTCACAAAATGCCTGGCTTATAGTTCTTGTTTCATAAGTTTATTTGACCACATGGCCTAAGACCTACAGTACAATGATGAGTAGTAGGATATCTTCCCTTTGTTTCTGATTTTAAGGGAGCCACTTCTAATGTTTTATTTGGTTGATATTTTTTTTCGACTTTATGGTAGACAGATTAAATTTTTAAAATTCCCTTCTATTTCTCTATTGTAGGGAGTTTTTATGATGAATTGGTGTTAAATTTTATCTAATGCTTTCCAGCACTTAGATAGTTGTATGGTCTTTCTCTTATTCATTAAGTTGGTACACTAATATGACTACATTTTCAAATGGCAAACTATTTGCTTTTTTGTAAGTCAAACATGGAGATAATAGATTGTTTTACATGTTTTTAGAGTTATTAACATTTAATATAGAATTTTTCTGTCTATGTTCCTGAGTAACATTGGCCCCTTATTTCTTTCTTGTACAGTCATGGATTGGTTTTGATTCTAGAAGAAAATAGGAATTATGTTCTTTCCTAAAAAAGGGTGTATAAAATTGCAGTGATATGTTTCCCAAATGTTTGGTTGCAGTCTCTTGCAAAATTATGTAGGGGTGCGTGGTGTGTGTGTGTTTGTATGTGTGTGTGTGTGTGTGTGTAAAATTACAGATTTTAAAAAGCAGGGTTTTTGTTTTATTTTGGTTTTCTTTGCTGGTTATAGGAATATTCAGGCTTTTTATTTCTTATTCAATCTGTTTTAATGAGCTTTTTTAAAGAATTTGTACGGGCTGGGCACGGTGGCTCACGCCTGTAATCCCAGCACTTTGGGAGGCCAAGGCAGGTAGATCACGAGGTCAAGAGATTGAGACCATCCTGGCCAACATGGTGAAACCCCATCTCTACTAAAAATACAAAAATTAGCTGGGCATGGTGGCATGCACCTGTAGTCCCAGCTACTCAGGAGGCTGAGGCAGGAGAATTGCTTGAACCCAGGAAGCGGAGGTTGCAGTGAGCCGAGGTCTTGCCATTGCATTCCAGCCTGGCTCCCAGCGATGGAGTGAGACTCTGTCTCAAAAAAAAAAAAGAATTTGTGTGTTCATAAGTTATCAAATATACTGGCATAAGTTTATACACATACAATGTTCTCTTATTTTTTAACAACTGATGCATCTTTTATCCTGTGATACAATTATGAACACATTTTTATATATTATTCATCCCTTGTTGCTTTTAAAAATATGACTTTTACAAAAAGTTTATTTAGCTCTTTCAAATAACCAAGTTTTGCTTTGTGTACTCTGTTTTAATTCTATTCTCTGCTTTATTGTCTTCTGTTCTTACCTTTATCTCTGATTTCTCTGGATTTCTTTTGTTGTTCTTTTTCTAAATTCTTAAATTGGATATTTAGCTCATTAATTTTTAGCCTCCTTTTTTTCTCATATAAGCATCTGATACTATCATTTTCTCTCAATGTAATGCTTTAGCTGCATTTTGTATATTTTATAAAATAATTTTATTCAGTTTCATTGTATTGTTTCATTTTTAAAAAGCAGCTTTGTTGAAGAATGATTAACATAAAATAAAATACACACTTTTTTAAAGCATATAGTTCTATGAGTTTTGATAAATGTACACACCTGTGCAAACATGACAAGAATCAATATATAAAATGTTTCTGTCACCCTGAAATGCTTCCTTGTGCTCCTTCACAGCCAATACTCACCACTCTAAGTGACCACTAATCTGACTTTAGTCATTAAAGATTAGTCTTTCTAACATTTAATATAAATGAAATCATTTAGCATGCACTGTGCATGTGTTTGTGTGTATCTGATATTTCACTCAGCATAATGTTTTGGGGATTTGTAATGTTGTTTCATGTATTAATAACTTATTTTCTATTGCTAAGTAATATTCCATTTTTTAGGATATATAACAATTTGTGTATCCATTTAATTGTTGATGAACAGTGAGGTCATTTTCAGTTTAGGGGGTTGCTATGAATAAAGCTGCTATGAATATTCATGTACAAGTTTTGTGTGTACATGTATTTTTAATTTTATTGGATAAATACCTAATAATAGAATTTTTGGATCCATGGTAAATATATACTTTTTAAAAATTCCTTCAAACTATGCAGCAAACCACATTACCATGTGTGTACCTTTGCAACAATCCTGCATGATCTGTACATGTACCCCAGAACCTAAAGTACAATTAAAAAAAAATTCCTCCAGGCCGGGCGCGGTGGCTCACGCCTGTAATCCCAGCACTTTGGGAGGCCGAGGCAGGTGGATCACGAGGTCAAGAGATCGAGACCATCCTGGTCAAAATGGTGAAACCCCGTCTCTACTAAAAATACAAAAAATTAGCTGGGCATGGTGGCGCGTGCCTGTAATCCCAGCTACGCAGGAGGCTGAGGCAGGAGAATTGCCTGAACCAGGAGGCGGAGGTTGCGGTGAGCCGAGTTCGCGCCATTGCACTCCAGCCTGGGTAACAAGAGGAGCGAAACTCCGACTCAAAAAAAAAAAAAAAAAAAAATTCCTCCAAACTGTTTTCAAAGTTGCCACATTGTTTTATATGCCTGGAATTTATATGAGAATTCCAGTTCTTCCGTATCCTCATCATCACTTGGCATTGTCAGTCTTTCTATTTTTAGATATGCTCATGGGTGTGTAAGGGTATCTAATTGTAATTTTAATGTACATTGCTCCTGATGACTAATTATGTTGAACTTTTTTTTAACGTGCTTATTGATCATTTGTACATATTCTTATTCTAGGTGCCTTTGCTTATTTTATATTTTTAAATCTTATTAAACTGTAAGAATTCTTTAAATATTCTCAATACAATTTTTTATTAGATGTATCTATATATCTATACCCCCATCTCTCTCTCTCTCTCTCTGTGTGTGTGTGTGTGTGTGTGTGTTTGTAATCTCCCACTGTATAACTTGCCTTTTCATTTTCTTTTTTTTTTTTTCTTTTTTGAGACAGAATCTTGCAGCCTCCCTAGTAGCTGGGACTACAGTTGTGCGCCACGATGCCCAGCTAATTTTTGCATTTTAATAGAGATGGGGTTTCACTGTGTTGGCCAGGATGGTCTTGATCTCTTGACCTTGTGATCTGCCCGCCTTGGCCTCCCAAATTGCTGGGATTACAGGCATGAGCCATCATGCTCGGCCCTGCCTTTTCATTTACTTAACAATGTTTATTGAAAAGCAGAGGATTTTAATATTGTTGGAAGGCAATTTATCAATTAAAAAAATAACTTGTGCTTGTTTTGGTTCTTATTTATTATTACACTAAAAATTATTTTGTAACTCATTATTTTGTGACTCATTGATTATTTTGAAGTATGGCTTTTAGGTTCCAAATATGTGTTGTTTTATTATTCTTTAAATTTAACATCATTTTATTCAGCAAACACAGTCAAGATAATGCCATTCTACAAAAATGTATTGCAATTTACAGTGCATGTTCAATTTGTGTACTGCCTCAAGAATTGAATTTAAACATTTAATTTTATTTATTAAATTCGGTTTGTTACTTTTGTTATTTGAATCTTGTTTTCTTACTAGCATTTTGTCTGTTTGGTCTATTAATTGCTAATAAATATGTGTTAAAATATCTACGTGTGTGTGTGTGTGTGTGTGTGTGTGTGTGTGTGTGTGATCTCTACCACTATTGAAATATCTACCACTTTAGTGGTACCACAACTAACTAATTTAAAACTAACAATTTTTGCTTTATGTAGTTTAAGTCTATGTTATTAAGCATAGAATTATTATACCCTCCCATCCAATCTGATACTATTTACCTCTGAACTGGCAAATTTAGTCTGCTTACATTTATCGTAATTAATGATATATCTGTTCTGCTTTTACTGTTTCTTTTTTCTTCTTTTAAAATTATTTTGGGTTGACTGTTTTTCCTTATTTCCTTTTTTCCCTTTATAGTGATTTTATTATACATACTTAATATGGGAAACCCTACATTTAGTTGGTATCTCTACTGTTTTTTGGCGAATACAAGGACCTTAGAAGTCTCTAATGGTAATAATTCTTCATGCTATGTTTGCCTAGTATTTTACCTTCATTTTAAATTATTTTAAAATATACACATTAGATATCATTGTTTTATAGAGTTGTTTGTTCAGATTTAGCTACAAGTTTCCCAGTTTGTTTGCTTGTCACTTCTTACATCTGAGACCTTATTTCTGGTGTCAATTTTCTTCTTCTGGAAGAACACCCTTTAGAAGTTCCTTTGGTAAAGGTTTATTGTTGGTAAACTCTGATTTTGTTCATTTGAAAAATGTTTTTTATATCATTCTCATTCTTGAAAAATAATTTTAGGGTACAAAATTCTATGCTGAGTTTTCCTCCCCAATATCTTCTGGCTTCTGTTAGTCTAATCGCCATTATCTGTTTTTTCTATCCTGATGCTCTTAAGATCTTGCTTTTGGTATTCTAATGCTTCTTTTCAATATGTCTACATGTGTATTTATTACTGTTTATCCTGACTGTGACCAAGTGTATGGTAACTATTTCTTAGGTGAAACTATTACTATTTTCTGTGTGGAGCAAAGACAAAGAAGGTAGGTTTCTCTTTGCATATTTTTCCCTACCTACCTTTTGTCTAAAGGAGCAGTCCTTCAAATATTTCTGCTTATTCGGTGTTTCCAGTTTAGATTCTCCATTTTGTAAAGCCCATGGCTAGTCTCCTGCTTCCTCAAGTGGCTATTAATTTCCTGGTCTCTGAGTGCCTAGGATTGTCTTCTTTTGCTTCAGGGCAGCACCAACTTTAGCATTCACATTTGCCAACTCTCTGGGTTTCTGCTTACTCTGAATTTTACTGATTTTTGTGGCTTCTCTGTAACCCCCTGGCAGCTCAGCAATGTATATAAAGGGATACTTCCTGTTGCCTATGTAACATATGGCTATTTTGTGGTGATGAGAGGCTTTTCAGACAACCTAGTTTCTGGATTACCTAGTCCAGAAGCAAACATTTTAAATATATGAATTACACTAATTTTTTAAAAAGAGAATGACAAAGTAGTTTTTTTTTGTTTTTTTTTTTTGTTTTTTTTTTTTTTTTTTTTTTTT